>NW_005054980.1:24356-33668 GCF_000277835.1 Geospiza fortis
TCATTCTTTACTTTTCTTAGGTAGCTAGCAGCTTCTGGAAACTCTCCCTTTCTTTTTCTTTTAGTATAGTTTAAATAGATGTTTATATCGTAACCTAATAAATCAAGCCTTCTGATCATGGAGCCCATCTCGTCTCTTCCTTCACCCCAAAAACCCTTGTGACAACCGTCAACAGGGTACTATTACAGTGGGGAGTTTGTGAGAGGCGTTAGTATTGCTGTTCTAGTGAGCAGCAGGGCATATGCCCTGAGTGTGGATTGAGGTTTCCTGATCAAGCTGATTTTTATCCTAAGATCCTAAAGTTTGCGTGTGGAAAATCACATCTGGTACCCGTAACCTGGGGCTGCATGTGGGAGGAGGATTGGGAAAGGACTGTGAGGCTTTGTGAAGAAATGTGTTGGTGGAAACGGGATAGAACAAGGAGAAGGAGATAATGGGAACTAACCAGAGCAAGGAAGAGGTCCCCAGCCCTTTGGGGTGTATCTTAGCACACTGGAAAGAAATTACTGGCAGGAGGGGGTCAGAAAATAAGAAAAGTTTATTGAATTATTGCCAAATGTAGTGGCCTCTATATAAGTTAGAGGATAGAGGAAAGTGGCCACCTGCTGGAACTTTAGATTATAACACCTTATTAAAGCTGATGCTGTTTTTAAGACAGGAAGGCAAGTGAGATGAGGTCTCTTACACTGCTGTTTTTCTCCCTACGGAAGCATCCTGAATGGCAGAGAGGTTGTGGAATCAGAGCTCCTTGTGACCCACTAGTGTTAGCCCTTGAAAAGGAAAACAAAGCAAAGAGAAGGCAAATTAAGCAATGTTGCTCAGCATGCAGTATAGGAAAGTGGTGTACAAAATCAGATAAAGTCTGTCATGCTGCGGCTCAAGAATAAGATACAATAGATTTGTTGAAAGCTCCTCCTAGGAGACAGGAGGAGGAGGATGAGGTGAACTTTCCCAAAAAAGAACAGGACACAGGCTTGGAAGGCACATCTGCTCAAACACACTCCCCTCCTGGCAGTCTGGTTCGTCCAGAACCAGGAAGCAAGCAGTGTTACAGGCCCCTCTGCAAGAGGCAGTGGGACCAGAAGGAGAGAGATTAATGGTAAAGTACCATTCTTCACATTTGATCTAGAGGCCTGGGAAAATATTACAAAAAATTATCGCAGTGATCCGATAATTACTGCCAAATGTTTACGATATGTTATCAAACAACACAACCCAGATTGGGGAGATATCCAGTTACTACTGGATGCTTTTACTGTAACAGAAAAGCAGTTGATCTTAAAAACCACACGGACTTTGGCAGAGGAGCACTGTAAAAGCCAGCAACTAGATGCAAGAGAATTTTTCCCTCTCCAAGACCCAAAACAGGATTGAAATATATCAGCAGAATCAAAGAAATCAGCAAATTATCAAGATTGGGTGACTACGAGAGTGAGCTATTCTAAAGACTATAAATTGGTCTGCCCTATATTCTATTAAGCGAGGGCCTTCTGAGACTCTGTCCAAGTTTCTAGAGTGTCTAAGAGATGCTATGCGTCATCATACATCATTAGACCTGGGGCCTGAGATAGGGATGAATCAGCTAGTTAATTCATTTTTGGGACAGTCTACTGGAGATATCAGGTGTAAACTTCAGAAAATCCAGGGGTCGGAAGGGAGGAACCTTGAGGTCTTGCTAGAAGAGGCATAGACAGTATTCAGTAATCAGGAAGAAAGATACAAACAAACAATGAAAAAGCTAGTGGCAGTAGTACAGGAGGAAAAACAAGAGAAACGTAGACAGGGACCACCCAGACAAGGCCCACCCTGGTTGGGCAGAAACCAGTGTGCAATTTGCAGGAGGACCGGTAACTGAAAAAACCAATGCCCAGAGTGGAGATGAGGTGACCATCAGGAGAAAGGGTTAGTGGTCGCTCATGTGCAGGATGACTGAAGAAGACCAGGGGACTCCACCCCAGCAGGTCCACTAGTTATAACAATGAGACTGAGAGAAGAAGGAAAGAAGGTGACATTTTTGGTTGACACAAGAGCAACATATTCAGTTTTAAATAAAGCTTTAGTGCCTGTGAGGAATAATTATGTTGCGGTGCAGGGTGCAACTGGCCAATCTGAAAAGGCATATTTTTGCAAACCTCTAAAATACAGACTGGAGAAACACTGGGGCATCCACAAGTTTTTATACATGCCCATTTCGCCAAAGGCACTTTTAGGGAACGACTTATTGGAACAATTACAAGCACATTCAAGAATGGAGAGGTTACTTTAGAGGTAAACGATCAAAAGTACATAGAGGTGTTAAGTTTAATACTGACAGCTATTGAACTCGAGGAAGAAATTAGTGAAGATTTATTGAGCCAAGTGTTTCCTGGAATATGAGCATCCAATGTACCAGGGAGGGTGAAAAATGCCCCTCCCACAGTGATCAAACTTAAAGAAGGGAAACTACCAGTTAAGATCAAACAGCACCCCCTTAAAAAAGAAGACAGGGAAGGGATCAGCCCGATAATTGGGAACTTTTTGCAGTTAGGCTTGCTAAAGGAATGCCAATCTGATTTCAATACTCCCATTTTACCTGTTGGAAAGCCTGATGGGTCATATAGAGTAGTACAGGATTTAAGGGCTGTCAACACAATAACAGAGGATTTATATCCTGTGGTGGCAAATCTGTATACTTTGCTAACCCGTTTAACACCTGAGCTAACTTGGTTTCCTGTTTTAGATCTGAAAGGTGCCTTCTTTTGCCTCCCTATCCATGAAGCCAGCTAGAAAATCCTTGCATTCGAAAGGGAAAGCCCTAAAAGTGGGCGCAAAACTCAGTTCACATGGACCATATTACCTCAAAATTTTAAAAATTCTCCCACTCTGTTTAGCGAACAACTTGCAAAAGACCTAGAGTCCTAGGAAGCTCCACCAGAAGAAGGAAGGCTATTACAGTACGTAGATGATCTTTTAATATCCACTCAGATGAGGGAAGCGTGTGTGGCCTGGACGGTAAGTCTTTTAAATTTCCTAGGACTCCAAGAATACAGAGTATCAAAAAAAAAAAGGCCCAGATAGTGAAACAAAAGGTAATCTACCTGGGATAAAAGGTTAGTGCTGGACAACAGACTTTAGGGCAAGATTGTAAGAAAGCAATATGCCAAACCCTGAAACCTCAGACAGTAAAAAAACTCCGAGTCCTTCTAGGAATGGCAGGATGGTGCCGTCTGTAAGTCTATAACTGTGGGCTGCTCATAAAACCCCTATATGCTCTTATTACTAATAAAAATAGAGATCTTCAGTAGACAAAAGAGGCCACACTGGCTTTTCATCAGCTAAAGAGTGCCCTCATGTCAGCTCTGTCTTTGGGACTTCCAGATGTGAATAAACCATTCTTTCTATTTTCCCATGAGAAACAGGGGATGCTCTTGAGAATATTGGCCCAGGACTTGGGTCCATATCAAAGGGCAGTTGCCTACTTTTCCAAGTAACTAGATGCAACAGCCAAAGGATGGCCAGGTTGCCTCAGAGCTGTGGCAGCAGTTGTACTAAATATCCAAGAAGCATGCAAGTTTACCCTGGGACAGAAAATGACTGTGCTAGTGTCTCATACAGTGTCCACAGTACTAGAAGTAAAGGGTGGGCACTGGCTTTAACCACAAAGGTTTCTGAAGTACCAGGCCATCATAGTAGAACAAGATGATGTCGAAATAGTAGTAACTAATATTATCAATCCAGCTTCTTCTCTCAGTGGAAACCAGGGAGAAGCAGTACACCATGACTGCCTAGAGACTATTAAAGCTACTCACTCCAGCTGCCCATACTTAAAGGACACTCCTTTAGATGATGCAGAGATCTGGTTTACTGATAGAAGCAGCTATGTCATCAGTCGAAAACAACATGCTAGGTAGGCAGTCACTACCTGCAGAAAGGTAATAGAAACTAGACCCTTGCCAACAGGGACCTCTACACCAAAGGCTGAGATAATTACCCTGACTCGTGCCTTAGAAATGTCAGAAAAGAAGAAAATAAACATATACACAGACTCAAGATATGCATTTGGGGTTGTGCATAGACATGGAGCCATTTGGAGAGAGAGAGGACTGCTGACCTCTCAAGGGAAAAACATTAAACATGCACAGGAGATAATCTGACTATTAGAAGCAGATCAGCTGCCTGAGAAGGTAGCAATTATGCACATTAAGGCACACCAGAAAGTGAGCTCTGAAATGAAAGAAGAAAATGAGCTAGCAGACAGAGGCAAGTGAAATAGTAAAAAGTGAGATTCCCACTGAGGGAACTCTAATTCTAGGTGGACAAATTTCCCTTGAAAATAAGCCAGAATATAATAAGAAAGACAGAAAGTTAATCCAAGATCAGGAAGGGACACAGGACAAATAAGGGTGCGTGGAGATTCTCAGTTCAGTCGAAGAGAATTTTCCCAAGCTTCAGGCCTGGGAAACTTAGAGAGGAAGAATGAAAACAATTATTATCTCTCTTTCTGTTCATGTTGTTTATAGATATGTAGCTTCAGAGTGTACTATTCATAGTTCACCAATAGTGTGAAAGGTTTTTACTTTGAGACCAATCAGATTTCACCTTAGCGATCCTGTTTATAAAAGGATGCTGCCTCTTAATAAAGGATCTCTCTCTTTTTCGCCTTCTGAACCATGGAGCCATTTTGTCCATCCCTGACTCAACAGCATCAGGGGTGGGCTACTATTAACAAGAATCTGGTTATTCTTTCTCATTTGTTGTAGTCACTGGTGAAGGAGGAACACCAGAAAACCGACTAGGGAATTGATGCCCTGAACACCTATTTAGCTGAAAGAATTGTTGCCAGGAATTTATATGCCACCATCACCCAGGTGACCCAGCAGTGTGACCTTCGCCTCAAGACTAACCCTAAAAATATCCCCAAACCAAAACATAGCCAAATTGGGAGGGGCCATGGACATGGGCAGCAGTGGCAAATTGACTTTATAGAACTCCCAAGAAAAAGGAGGTATTGCTATTTATTAGTATTGACAGATACATTTTCAGGGTGGCCAGAAGCCTTTCCCATCAGGACTGCCAAAGCTCAGGAGGTAACCAAGGTGCTATTACAAGAAATAATACCACACTTCAGAGTTCCAGCCACAATATCTTCAGACAGAGGGTCACATTTTATTTCTAAAATAGTGCAGCAGATTAGCAGCCACCTAGACATAGATTATGAGCTTCATATTCCATACCACCCCCAATCGAGTGGCCAGGTGGAGAAAATTAATCATTTGATTAAGCAGCAAATTGTAAGGCTGGGGCAGGAAGCAAATTTACCCTGGCCTCAAGCTCTTCCACTGGCATTGTTGCAGATTTGGACTAAACCTAGAGCCAAAGAAAGGTTGAATCCCTTTGAAATGCTTTATGGAAGACCATATGGAGTGCAAAAGACAATGTCTACCCACATTAGAGAGGTGACATTGGCCCCATATGAGGTGGCTCTGGTATTTTCGTGGTTTCCCCGACCCAGGCTGCTGTGGGTGCCCAAGATAGAGAAGTCCAATTAAGCACGACCTGTCCGGGCCCCTCAGGCAGGCTCCAGAGCTGCAAGCAGTCTTAGCAAGCTCAGCTCTTAAGTGAGATCAGCTCCTAGTGATTATCAGCTCATTAGTGATTTCAGCTCTTTAGCTTGCTAAGTGCCTTTGGCAGATGCCGGGAGAGAGAGGAGAAGCGCTGTGTGAGGTTCCACAGAGATGTCCTTTATTGGCAGTTTCTGCAACAGTTCCCAGTGACAGATTCTTCTGCCGAGCTGGGCAAAAGTAGGAGTTTATATAGGGTACAGGAGTTTTAGGAAACAGTCCAATTGTAAGGGTCAAGACGAAAGTGACCTACAGTCTTACAGAGAGATAAGCAAGGGTCTGACAGTGGAAGAGGGGCTTCTTAGGTCTAGACATCATGACTAGGCATTTCCTATCTCAGGCTGCTGAACGCCATAGAGGCATTGCAGGCCCTGTGCCTGGTACACATATACATGATAGCTTTAAGTAAACAGCTCAGGGAAATTGAAAAACATGTGGCTGGAACTCGGAGCAGGAAGCTAGATGGGCCAGTACCTAACATCCAGCCTGGAGATTATGTATATGTTTAATCTCTTACAGAAAAGACTTTGGAACCCCAGTGGGAAGGACCATTCCAGGTACTTCTCGCTACTTTCACCGCAATTAAGATCAAAGAGCAGAGTGCTTAGATCCACCACTCTCGAGTGAAAAAAGCCCCAGAAGCAGAAGTCTCCTGAAAAGTGAGACTGAGTGACAACGAACTGAAACTTTAATTTACTCAAGCAAAATGAGTATATTGCAGTCTGGAATTTTGAGTAATTTAGCTTGTAGAGGTTAAGCCAAAACAATAATTTTGTTTACAGTTGCAATCTTAATCCAGGAAAGTGCCTCTAAGATAACAGAAAATGATGAAAGACCTTAGTCCAAAGCCTTTAATCAGGTCACTGGCTATATGAGAAACTATTCTGTTATAAAGAATCCTGTCACCTGTAGTCATGCATGGGGACTGGGTGAATGAAAAGCATGAATAGCAACATGAAAGGTTAAGGAAGTAAGATGGACACTTCAGAAAGTTATAAGAGAAGTCATCAAAATAAAATGCTGAATGATCAATAGGACTATCCATGAGAAAGCAAGGGAAATTTATGTTTTACCTGCTATGGCAGAAGGAATAAGTAATAATTATCCAAACTAATTAAAGTGTTAGATTAATTTCACACTAATGCGAAATATTACAGTAGTGTGCGTTTAGGGTCGGAGCACTATGAGACTCTCATTCAAATTTAGAATAGATGCCATACCTACCTGTGGACATGACAGCCTGGTTAGAGAGTGAGAAAACTAGATAAGTTTTCCCAGAATCAGTCTGGAAGACTTTAGGGAGCTGGAGATAAACAATGATAGCTTATTATTAAAAACAACCTGTGTTATGAACAAAATTCTGCCAATTCTTTTTTTTGTAGAGAAAAAAAAAGTTACAAAACCTTCAGACCGGGGTTGCTGCGGCAGTGTTACTTGTTGTTATGATAATTACAAGTCGTTAGAGTTAATAGTTCTTTTTGTATCACTAACGACCCTAGCCAGGGCTGGGTTGAGAGCTCTTCTCCCCAGACAGTGGGAGAGAAGACGAAATGTGTGAGGGGGGGCATTAGAATATGCAGATTTCGGAACCAGCATACTATGGGATGTGTCAGACTTGCAAAGAAGACCCCAAAAACAACGAGCCAACGCAGAATTAAGAAATTAGAGTGGTGCCTGGACGTGAGGAACAGAGTGCTGGGCCTGCAGAGATGTTGAGGGACCCTTGTGCCCCTCGCCCTGACTAAGAAAGTCATCTGGAACAGCAACCTGGAGCCGGGAAGCGGTGGAAAGCCAGGAAGAGTGGGGTCTCACCTGAAGCTCCCGGGAGGACTGGACCTCTAGCTCTGCCCCTAGTGGACAAAGCTGCACATGTCCTCCTCCTCTGAGCCACGCTGGGAAAGAAGATGGAGACTGCAGACCATCAGGCTTCCTAATCTTGAGCTGATCACTTTTAATAAAGGCATTAAAAGGAGAAAAGTCTCCTGCCCTGTTTATTTCAACCTGCGGGTGTTGTTTTCCTAATATCTGTTTTCTTGTTATTCTCATAAGTTTGTTTATAAATAGGCATCTTGTTAATTAGCCAATCAGGTGAAATGTATTGATTGAATCACCAGTCAGGTCCACCTGTATCAAAACAGTTTATAAAAGAAGTGGTCCAAAGTAAAGATGCGTGCTTTATATTACTCAGCCTTCTGATTGTCTTTTTTCATTTCTTACTAAACAGTGATGCCTACCACAACAACAACCACAACCTAATTAGCCACAAGCACCTGAGCCCTGACCATGTCACCTAAATGTGAAACAAAAATTTATTAAATAGGCCCATATGTAGTAGGAAATACAGGCCAACAATGACTGTTGTTTAATCCAGAGTGGTCTCTCAAACATGTTGAATTACTAATGCAGATCAACATTTCAAAAATTCAACCAGCTTGCTCCTCTTTCTGGAGGACATCTTCTGAGGGCTGGACAACATGGTTACAAAGACAAGCCCACCTCAGGGGCAGAAAGAGAAGAGATTTAACTGGAATGTTAGAGAGGGGATTAAGAGTTTTAAAGGGCATTTTTTCAGAAGTATTAATAAACAAGCTGGCCACTGCAATAAGTGATTTAACAAAACTAAAACAGCCCTTACAGTCATCTCTATTAGCATTAAAAATTAGCCAGTGGCAGGGTTCAAAATGTTACTGAAATAACAAAAAACTGGGGACCAAGACCACAAATTAATAATAGATGCACTTAATATTGTTCAAGATAATGTGTATTTAGCTTTTAGCTGTGTACAAGCAGAGTTATGAATGCAAGCAACAGCAGCTTTAATTATATGAGAAGGAGATGAAGGCGATTTTCCAGTTGAGATTTGAAAGGCTTTTTGGGACAGTGCGATTGATTTAGAAAAAAATTTCAATCTTAGTGGACTATAGTAAATTTTACCTATGACCCTGCTTCTAATGTATCCACTGCCTTTGTGCTTACTATACGTAATGCCACTGTTTATGTTATCCACCCCATCAATGCATTAAGACTAAACCATGGGAAAACGGTGCTCTATGCTGTAGCAGGCCTAGAGCCTGCAAGTGCTCCCTAGCGGTCAGAAGCCTAAGATAGGAAATGCTGAGTCATGGTGAATGGGCTAGAAGCCCCTCTTCTGTCTTTGGATCCCTGCTTATCTCTGTAAAACTATAGGTAACTTTCCTTTAACCCTTGCTATTGGACAATTCCTGAAACCCCTGTACCCTATATAAAGAACTGCTTTGGCCCAGCTCGGGCAGAAGAGCTGTCACTGGGAACTTTCACAGAAGAATCAATAAAGACACTCCTGTGGAACCTCACACAGCGTTTCTCCTATCTCTCCCTGCGTCTGCCTGCCTAGGCACCTAGCAAGCTGAAGGGCTGAAATGACAATGAGCTGATAATCACTAAAGAGCTGATATTGCTTAAGCTTGCTAAGGTTGCCTGTGGCTAAGAACTGCTTGGGAGCTTGGACAGTCTGTCTCGAACAGGACTGCACTATCCGGATCCTGTGCAGCCTTGCTGGGGACACCCCGAACCCCAGAAAGGTGACAATACTATGCCTCAGAACATAGGGTGTGGGCATGGGTAGTGAATGAGAAGTGGCAAACAGTAAATTTAGAATCTTGTGTTACCTGGGAACAACTAAGGTTCATTTGTGAAAGTAATGCTATTGATGCTCAAGATGTGTGCCTTGACA
>NW_005054981.1:0-3221 GCF_000277835.1 Geospiza fortis
GTTGTAAATCCATAGTCTGCACCATCCTGTCATGCCCAGGAAGGTTCTCTGTTGCATTACATCTGGGTGTTCCCTCCCATACCTGGTTCGGTGGCTGTCCCATGGGTGGTCCCTCCCCATTGGCATCCCATTGGCCACGGTCCTCTTTCCCCGCCCCCTCTCCCCTGGACAAAACCCTGCAACAGGCTGTCTGGGGTCTCTTTCTTTACCTGGGTGGCTGCACCACCTGATGTCCTGTCTCAAGCTAATAAACGGATACCTACACCCACGTGGAGAAAGAGCGCTCCTGTCTTTTGTCCTTCGTCTATGCTGGTTCCGTGCTGGGCTTGGATTCGTGCTGGCCGGATTGGATTCATATAAGCCCAGAAACCCACGGAACGCAGCAGTTCTCAGTTCTTTTATTGTTTGAGGTTTCGGAGTTTGGCGTATTGATTCTATGAGTTCTTTCCCCAAAGTCTGTTGTCCAGCACTGATCTCATAACCCAAGCAGATCACCTTTTGTTTTACTACCTAAGCCTTTTTCTTTGACACTCTATACCCCTGAAGCCCCAAAAAGTTTAGAAGGCTTTACTGTCCAGGCCACGCACCCTTCTTCTGTAGGAGTAGCTATTAGAATGTCATCAACATACTGCAACATTTTGCCTTCTCCTAGTGGAGCTTCCCAGGATTCCAAATCCTTCGCAAGTTGTTCTCCAAAGAGGGTGGGCGAGTTATTGTATCCTTGGGGTACAACTGTCCATGTGAGCTGAGTTTTTGGTCCACTTTTGGAATTTTGCCATTCAAATGCAAAAATTTTCTGGCTGGCTTCATGGAGAGCGAGGCAAAAGAAGGCATCCTTCACGTCTAAAACAGTAAACTAAGTTAGCTCTGGTGTTAAACACGTTAACAAGGTGTACAGGTTAGCCACCACAGGGTAGAGATCCTCAGTTAACAGCTCGTAAATCCTGTACAACTCAGTATGACCTATCAGGTTTCTGGACAGGCAGGACAGGAGTGTTGAAATCAGATTGGCACTCCTTCAGTAACCCGAGCTGTAAGAAATGGTATACTGGAAGCCTATACTCCCAGAAACACTTGATTCAGGAGCTCCTCGCTAATTTCCTCTTTAGCTTCAATGGCTGTCAATATTAAACTCTGCACTTCTACATATTTTTGCTCAGTCACCTCCAGAGTAGCCTCCCTATTTTTAAATGAAATAGTTGCCTCCAACTTCTCCAATAAATCTCTCCCGAGGAGCGAGTCCAGAGAATTGGGCACGTACAAGAATTTATGGATGCCCCACTGTTTTCCATATTTGTATTTGAGTGGCTTGCAAAAATATGCTATTTTGGGTTGCTCAGTTGCTCCCCTTACCCTAACATATTCATTCCCCACTGGCACCAAAGCTTTATTTAAAACTGAAAATGTTGCCCCTGTGTCCACCATAAGTTCCACCGCTTTTCCCTCCTTCCCCAGTTTCATTTTTATAACCAGTGGATCCCCTGGGATAAGGTCCCCTGGTCCCCTGCAGTTGCTTTTTGTACAAGCAACCACCACCTCCCTTCCCTTAGTCCTCTGTGGGGGCCCTTGCAGAAAGGAGAACAAACACGGCTCAAGAGGTCCCTTCATCGGATGCCAATTAAAATGGCCAGAGAGATCAGGTCTTGTGATCGTCTCTTATAAAACACACCACCAGTCCAAAAACAGTCCTCAGAACAGTCCTTTTCAAAAAGCAGGATGGAATTCAGTCCCTGCTCGCAGAAGGGCCATCTGATGGATGGTCGCCATCTTGGTCATCATCTTGGTTGCCATCTTGGCTGTCATCTTGGTTGTCATTCAAAGGTTGCCTGTTGGCCACATTCCGGTTCTGATGTCCCAAGTCAGGGCGGACACACTTTGCAGGTACCCATCGCACTCCAGTATCTGTGGAGACACATGCATACCCACGACCCCAAGTGATAAGATCATACAGGCCCTCCCACCTATTGGTGGGAAGATCCCGTATCTGGACCTTCGCTCAAGGCAAGTGCGCCTCATCCAATGACCGCACTGAAAGAAAGTGATTCAGAATAATGGGATTTTCTGAATTCTGTGGCACTGTCAAAATGGTTGATTGTGTACAATGCCTTTTCCAACCTACTGTGTGGTGTTTCTCCAGGCATTCCCCTCTTCTGCCTGCCCAGTACACGCTTCAAGGTACCATGAGCACATTCGACAATGGCCTGGCCCGTTGGGGAGTGTGCAATACCAAACTTATATGACACTCCCCACTGGTGTAAGAATTGCCTCGTCTTCTGTGAGACATAGGCAGGGCCATTGTCCGTTTTCACGGGGAAAGGTATCCCCAAGACTGCGAAAGCCATCCTCCAATGGGCAATCACGTCACGACTCTTTTCCCCAGTGTGAGCAGAGGCCCACATGGCAGAGGAAAATGTGTCAATAGACACGTGCACATACTTAAGTCTGCCAAAGCTGCAAAGCCTTCAAGCCCCTGGGGTTCACCCCTGCCGGCAAAGGTGCAGCACAGCCATGGCAGTCAGCACAAGAGTTGACGATGTCACAAGCTTCAGTCGGTGTCAGATGAAACTGTTTTTGCAGCGTATGCACACTTTGGTGGAAAAAGTCATGTGATGCTCTGGCTTGTGCAATCACATCAGGCTGAGGCGCTATCCATGCAGGGTTGGCCAACCTGTCAGCCCTGGCATTACCCTCTGCTATGAAACCCAGCAAGCTGGTGTGACTCCGAATGTGTAAAACATAATAGGGATGGACCCGGGCCTGAATTGCACTCCACAACTGCTTTCAGCAACTGAAACAAAGCTGCGTTGTCGATTTCCTTTAGGAGCGAACAGTCCAAATGCCCAGCCATGTCTGCCACATAGGCGGAATCAGTCACCACATTCAGAGGCACCTGGGAAAATTCCTGGAATGCCATGGCAACAACTTTCAACTCGACCAGTTGGGCCTCCAGTGTTTGCCACCCAGACCCATCCTTCCAGGTGTGAGAAATGCATGTATTTTATGATTGGCTTTTCGCAAATATTAAAATGAATATTATATGTGTTGTGTTAGCAAGTAATGCTGTATTAATTCTCTTAAGTACTGTATAGTTTTAGGTTATAAAAAAAAATTGTTAAAATAGAAACTATGCTATATAAGATGCTTTGTTTAAAAGAAAAGACTCGCAGCGAGATAACAGCCACAGGACACCTAAATCTTTCAGAAGAGAAGAATTTATTGCT
>NW_005054981.1:6872-9953 GCF_000277835.1 Geospiza fortis
CCCGCCCCTCGAACTGCCCGTCTCCGCTCCTCTGGCCCGGTCCTGGAGGGTCATGCACAGGAAGTCGCACACGGCCAGGAGCGGGGATACAGCATCATCCCTGCTGTAAAACTCTTCCGCAAGCTGACTACACAGTTCCTGACACCGGCCCAGGTCAAAAGCATCGGCCCTGCCCATCGGGATCTCATGAATCCTGGCCCACACAAGCAGGTCAATCAGCGAGGCATCAGGCACCGAAAACCCCCCATAAGAAAGGAGGTGCCTCCATACGGAGAAAACCCAGTCCTCCTCCTCTTCTCGATTCCTCATCTTGAAAACACCAGCACCTAACCCCAGCAATCTGCAAGTGTGCAAGTCCTGGGGAGTCAGTCCCCACCCGCGAGTCCCAAAGATCAGGGCAGCCCCACGGACAAAGTCTAATGAGAAGGGCGCGGGGGAAAGGCAGTTGCCTCTCCGGGGAAACAGAGTGTCCAAACGCGGCCAAGCCACGCGGGCGCAACGCGCCCCTGAGGGGTCTGGCGGGGGTCCCGGGCATCCGCCGTGCTCCGCGAAGGCCGATCGATGCAGGACACACGTTGGGTCACCAGATGTCACTCGTGCGCCGGGGTCAGGGCAAGGACAGGCGAGAGGCAGGATCATAGAAAAGGCAAAGAAAGCTTTATTCAAAAGAACTGCGCGGGTTTTATAGAGTGATACGATAGATTCTATTCTATTGGCTAACTAACAGAAACATCTTTCTCACGCACTGTCCTTGAGAGGAACAGAAAAATAAAGTAGATAAACAGCACCTGCAAATTGTTTATAGTCAACAAGTTATCACATCTATCCAGCTCCCTAAAACTTCTCACAAGCCGCTGTGAGAAACGCTTGCGGTTTCTCTCTCTCTGTCCCATGGCATCCACACCTCGCTAATTTCCTCTTTAGCTTTAATGGCTGTCAATATTAAACTCAGCACTTCTGCATATTTTTGCTTATTCAATTCCAGAGTAACCTCCCCATTTTTAAACTAAATAGTTGCCTCCATCTTCTCTAATAAATCTCTCCCTAGGAGCGAATCTGGGGAATTGGGCATGTATAAGAATTTATGGATGACCCACTGTTTTCCATATTTGCATTTGAGTGGCTTGCAAAAATATGCTATTTCAGATTGGACAGTTGCTCACCTTACCCTAACATATTAATTCCCTACTGGCACCAAAGCTTTATTTAAAACTGAAAATCTTACCCCTGTGTCCACCATAAGTTCCACCTCTTTTCCCTCCTTCCCCAGTTTCATTTTTATAACCAGTGGATCCCCTGGGGTAAGGTCCCCCAGTCCCCTTCAATCTCTTTTTGCATGAACAACCACCACCTCCCTTCCCCGGTTCCCTTTCCCATTTCTTTTTGTTCAGGGCACTAATTTTTCCAGCGTCCAAATTTTCTGCAATTTGCATACTGATCTTTGTCCAGCCGGGGTGGTCTTTGCCTAGGTGGTCCTTGTGTCTGCCTTCCTTTGCCTTCCTCTTTTACTACTGCCATTAACTTTCTCATCCCTTGCTTATATCCTTCTTCTCGATTGCTGAAAACCCTCCATGCCTCATCTAGCAAGGCCTCTAAATTCCTTCCCTCTGGTCCCCGGAGCTTCTCAAGTTTCCTCCTGATATCTCCTGTAGATTGCCTTAAGAATAAATTTATTAGCTGCTGTATCCCTATCTCAGATCCAAGATCTAACGGTGTATGGTGACACATTGCATCTCTCAGGTGATCTAAAAACTCAGAAGGAGTGTCAGAGAGAATTTGCTTAATTGCATACAAAGCTGACCAATTTATAGTCTTTGAGATGGCTTGTTCCATCCCCTTTGCTACCCATTCTTGATAATTGTGTATTTTTATTAATTGCTCTTCATTATTTGGATTCCAGTTTGGATCCTGGAGGGGAAAAACATCCTTAACATCCTCTTCTGTTGTTTTGCAAAAGTTTTTTTGCTAAATTCTCTGCTGTTTTTAAAACTAGCTGGTTTTGCGTCTCTGTTAATGCCTCCAACAATAACTGACCTGGGTCCACTGCCTCCCTTAAAGGGGCTTGTATTACTTCCTTTGTTTGTTTTCTAGTCCGAGATGCTATGGGACCACTACATCTCGTGGAAGGTTCCTCATCATCACTATCACTATCAGGCAATGGAGGATACAATGTTGTTTGTAATTCAGAAGTTGGTAGAGGAGCAGATGGTCCAGCTTGCCTGTCTTCCAAGGGAGCTGAATCTGCTCCTCCCCTTAGACCCCTTTGCTTCTCAGGGGGTGGCTCAAATAAATCTAGCAACTCTTGCTTTTGTATCTCTGCTTGATAAACCTTGTCACAATGTGTGCAACGCTGGTTTATTGAGCAGGTACTACAACATCGTTCAAGCTGCTTTCTACTAGCTTTGCTTTCCTTTTCGAGGGCTAATACTAGAGGGGGCCCTGATCCCACAGTCCCTTTACCATTCAGGGTGATTTCAGAGGGAGAAAAACATTTCCACATGCAAGACTTCAGGCCATTTACCCTCACATCTGAGAAATAACATTAGCTGCAATAAGGTGTCATATTCTAAGCTTCAAGTAGGGGGCCATCTGGCTCCACTTTCCAACCGATATAATGGCCACCACTGGGTGCGGTACCTCACAAGGGTACGTTTGGACTTGGTACTTCCTGAGCCTGCAATCTTCTTCCAATGAGCTAAAATACAGCCCAGAGGGCTTGCCTTAGGGATTTCTTTCCTCTCTCCTGATCCCATTATTTCCTTCTGTATTGCTTCCACCCAAATTCCTTTTTACACTTTCGCACAGTCTTTTCCCAATCCTTTTTCCTTTACACTCCAAATCTCTGGGACTAGATGGATCTTCCACAGAAATACTCTAAAATTTCTGGTTCTGGGTCCTCCTGACTCTGCCGCCCACACTGAGCACAGGAACTGTGTCTCGTATCTGAGGAACAATACCACTGTTCCCCACAGGTCCCGCATTTAACCAACATCTACACTAGATGCCGCTCTTGCCTGCAGAAACAGATGGTCCCACTCCTTCTGCTTATCAGATTTTTGGTGCAGGCTGCTGTCAGTCTAA
>NW_005054981.1:10238-16098 GCF_000277835.1 Geospiza fortis
GATCAGAAGGCTTGATTTATTAAGTTATGATATATACATCTATTATAACTATACTAAAAAAGAAAAAGAAAGGAGTTTCCAGAAGCTGCTAGCTACCTAACAATAGAAAGTAAAGAATGAATAACAAACCAGCTCTCTCAGACTGTGTCCGAGAGATCTCAGTTCTGGATTGGTCACCAACCCCAAACATCCAAACTGGGCCAATCCAGGCAGACCTGTTACATTCCACAGCAGCAGATAACCTATTGTTTATGTCTGGTTGCTGAACTTCTCAGCTTCAGCAGGAAAATCCTGAGAGGATTTTTCATAAAAGAAATGCCTGTGACAAGAACAACTGTTACCAATGCACTACCCACGGCAAGGCACACTAAACAAACCCTAAAAGCAATACTCACAGCCAAAACATCAAAGCAAACAGCAGTAATCGAAAACAGCACTTATCAAACAAACCCAATAGTCATAGCCAAAACATCAAAGCAAACAGCAGTAACCACAAACAACACCTATCAAACAAACCCAAGAGTCACAGCAAAGGCATTAAAACAAACAGCACTAACAAAAAACAACCCTTATCAAACCCTAAAAACAATACACACACCAAACTATCCCTATGGATAGCACTTCAGCAAAGCAAAACACAATAACCCTTAAAACAAGCAGTACTCCTGGCAAGTAACACTGGACAAGCCCTAAAAACAACATGCGGTGAAAGAGAATTTGCAAAGTAAAAAACACAGAGTTCCTGGTGCACATGGTAAAAAAGGGAAGATTGCCGCAATTATGACTTTTGAGACAAGATGGCAGTATTGCCTCAGAAATGCACCACAGTTCCCAAAATCACAGACAGCACAAGCTCTCAAGCACCCCCACACAACCAAATAGCAATAGGGATTCACTCTATTTACCTCGAAATTGCTAGTTGCCGGTCCACAGTCAGTGAACCCTTCCCCACTGCCTTTCCCTCGGTCAGCAGTCCTTACCGCTGGCCACACATTCGGCCAATGGCTGCTTGCAAGCCCAAACCTACCAGGACCATGTTCTGTGCATTCAGACGTCTGAGTGGCTTATCAGTGGTCTCTACAGGGGCCCCCTTTTAAAAGAAATACGTACCATTTCTCTGCTGATTAGGAGATAGTTGTCTGCCCCACAGTAAGCGATCTGAGAAGCGGAATTCCTTCCAGGAAGAATGTCTGGCGGAGAACCGTCCTGCCGCGGTCACCGAAATGACACGTGGAGAGAGACTCTAAAATTCAAAGACAAAATGAGTTTTAAAGTAGGTATGTGTTTATTCAGCCAGATGTGTGGGGATATCTCCACAAAGACATTCGTGACCCCCCCCCCCCCCCCCCCCCTTGACTTTCTGACATCGCTGCCTTGTGCATGCTTACTAATCTTTTGGCTACTGTCCAAGCCAAGAGTCCAGATTCATCTGGCTTCAGGGGCCCAAGGAGCCTTGTTATCTCAGTATCCTTGCATACTGTATTCTGTTCTTGATAAACATCCTTCCCCTTATCAAGCATTCTTGCATTCTTTCTTGCTGTTTTGGGCGTAGTCCTTTCCTTTCTCACACAACCAATGATGCAGCAAATATTAAGCAATGTCCATCATTTATGTGCCTATTCTTAATCAATACCTTTTAATTTCTGTGATTAATATATATATATATTCTCTAGTTTCTGACCCCATGTTTCACTCACCTACCATGCCTATGGAGTTGCTACCCATAGCAGGTGTATATGATCTTCTTGGTGGTAAGTAGAGAGGCCAACCGGGTCTTGCCTTCCCCTTCTTTGTCACTTTCCCTTTTGCTGCTTCCCAATTTAATTCATTTTGGTACTTCTATTATGGCCTTTTCACTGTCCCTCAGGTCCTTCTCATTCAACAGACACTAGTCGTTCTCATCCACAAAGATAATTATTATAGTATAAATCACATGCTAATGCCAGTGCATTAGGATCCCCTGACCAATACAGTCATGGTCCTCCTGCTTGGAGGGGAAGCGTCCCTCCATAGAGGAATATTGGAGGTTTCTCAGAACTCATCCAGACTACTTGAAACCACTGATACGAACTTGGCCTTCTTCCCAGTTGTCTGTGATCCTTGAAACACTCCTTGGATCATTTGGGTCATCTCAGTTCATTACCTCCCAGTCCTCGTTTAAGACTCAGTTGCGTATCACCCGGTCTAGATGTTATGGTTCATTTCTTAGGCTCTTACACAGGTCCTTTGACTCTGTTGACATGGCTCCACCCTTGTTCAGCGGTTGTGACGGCTGTCTTGGTTGTTATCAGTACTTGAAAGGGACCTTCCCATTGGGATATTAATGTTTGTTCATTCCAGGATTTAATTAACACCCGATTCCTGGGCTCTATGTAATGTATTTTGAAATATAGAAGTGTGACGGTTGTCACAAGGGTTCTTGGGTGAAGGAAGAGACGAGATCTTTGACTCCATTATCAGAAGGATCGATTTATTATTTTATGATATATACATATGCTATAACTATACTAAAAAAAAAGAAGGCAAGGTTTCCAGAAGCTGCTGCTAAGAATAGAAAAGAAAGAATGAATAACAAACCCTGCTCTCTCGGACTGTGTCCGAGCGAGCTCAGTTCTGGATTGGCCATTATTTCTAAACATCCAAGCTGGGCCAATCCAGACGGACCTGTTGCATTCCACAGCAGCAGATAACCTATTGTGTACATTTGTTTCTGAGGCCACAGCTTCTCAGAAGGAAAAAATCCTAAAAGAAGATTTTTCACAAAAGATGTCTCCGACATAGAAGGGCAATTTTGGGAATCATCCCTCATTTTCGTAAATCTAGATTGCGGGCTATGATCTTAACATATTTCCTAATGCTTATCTCTCCTTCCTCATAGGTCGTGACTTTGTGGGTCGAGGCTAAAAGGGGTAACCCAAACATCATTTCATAAGGGGATACACTTAGGTCGGTCTGAGGTTGTGTTCTAACCCTTAGTAACGCAAGGGGTAAACATCTTATCCAAGATGCCCGAGTCTCAATCATTAATTTAGTCAAGGCTCTTTTAAGGGTCTGATTTATCCTTTCAACCTGTCCGTAACTTTGTGGGTGCCATGGGGTATGTAACTTTCATTCTATTCCTAGAGCTTGGAGTTTTTGTTGTAAAACTTTGGAAGTGAAGTGTGTTCCCCTATTTGAATCAATCCAGTTAACACTCCCATACCATGGAATAATTTGTTCTAACAGCGTTTTGGAGATAGCACTGGCTGTGGCCCTCACAGCAGGTACAGCTTCTACCCAGTGGGTTAAATGGTCTACTATCACCAGTAAATATTTCCATTGCTGGATCTGGGGAAGTTCAATAAAATCCACTTGTATACTTTGAAAGGGTCTTAAAGTTAGGTCCCAGCCTCCTAAGGTTACTCTTCTCATTACCTCTTTGTTCACCTTCTGAAAAAAACCCACATTTTTCGGTTACTTGTTTTGCTATTCCAAAAACTCCCATACACCCATAATTTTTAAAAAATTCATCACAGAGGGCTCAGGTGCCCCAATGGGTCTTTTGGTGTATTCTTTCTAGTATTTCTTTGGTGAGGGGTTTGTTTAACATTTGCTTTCCATCTGGGAGTTTCCAATTACCTGCATCATCTATCTCTGTCCCTATTTCCTTTAACCTCTCCTCTTCTTGTTTACTAAACCTCTGAAGTCCTGATTCTTTATCTTTTGTGGCTGGAACTATCATCACTTTCTCTTCCCCATTCTCCGCAGCATCCTTTGCTTCTCTGTCGGCCAGATTATTTCCTCTGATCTCTGGGGCCATTCCCTTTTGGTGACCTTTAATATGAACTACGGCAATCTCCTCTGGTAATCTCAGGGCTTCCAAGACCTCCAGGATCAGTCCTTCATGAATCAGTCCCTTCCCTTTTAAGTAACTCTCTCTCTTCCCATATTTTTCCAAAGGTATGCACTACTCCAAAGGCATATTTTGACTCAGTGTAGATTGTTCCTCGTTCGTGGCCTAGCAGCTTTAAAACCTGGACTAAAGCATACAACTCACAAGCCTGGGCTGACCAATTTGAGGGCAATTTCCCTTTTTCAGCTTCTATCATCTTTTGTCCATTTATGATGGCATACTCGGATTTCTGTCACCCATATATGCACCTCAAGGAGCCGTCTATATACAGATTCTTCCCTCCTTGGAGAGGTTGGTCAGTTAAGTCCTCCCTCACTTTGGTTTGGTAATCAATTATGTCTAGGCAGTTACATTCTAATTCTTCGACTGGCTCCCCATATAAGAATTGAGCTCGGTTTAAATGTTTGTCTGTGACCAATTCCAGATCATTCTGGTCTATTAAGATAGCCTCATACTTGAGTATCTGAGAGTCTGTGAGCCATTTTTCAGCTTTTTGATTTAAAATACTTCTTACTGAGTGAGGAGTATACACTTTTAACTTTCCCCCAAAGGTTAATTTCCTGCTCTCCTTCACTAACAGTGATGTAGCAGCTACGGCTTGAATGCACATGGGCCATCCCCTATTAACAGGATCTAACAATTTAGATAAGTATGCCACAGGTTTTTTAGATCCTCCCCAATCTTGGGTTAGGATCCCATAGGCCACCCCGTTGTCCACATTTGCAAATAGGTAAAAGGGTTTTTCTAGAGTGGGGAGGCTGAGGGTGGGGGCAGTTATCAATTTTTATTTCAATTTCTCAAACCTGCTTTCATCTTCCTTAGTCCAGATTATCTCTTCTTCAGTTAATTTTTCATGCAAAAACTGTAAAGCTTGGGTGTATCCCTCAATCTTCAACCAGCAATATCCTAATAATCCTAAAATTTTTCTGATTTCTTTCTTTATCTTCGGTTTAGTTATCAAGACAATTCCTGTAAGTCTTTCTGTGTGTAAGCATTGGCTGCCTCTACTAATTATGTGACCCAAATATTGGACTTTCTGTCCTACAAACTGGATTTTTTTCTTTGGTACTATAAATCCCTGGGATCCTAGAAAATTTAGGAGGTCTATTGTGGCCTTCTTAACTTCTCTTTCTTCTGTCCCAAAGTAACAAATCATCTACATATTGTATGAGTTTTATTTTGGGACTTAGTGTAAAAGATTGTAAGGTCTCCTCCAAAGCCTGCTCAAACAAATTTGGGGATTCCATGAACCCTTGGGGTAATCTCGTCCACCTAAACTATTGTTTTCTTACCGTATTAGGATCCTCCCACTCAAAGGCAAAGATGTCTTGACTCTTCTCAGCTAAGGCACAAGCCCAAAAGGCATCCTTAAGATCTATTATGCTGAACCACTGATGTGCAGGTGGTATCTTACTTAAAAAGGTGTATGGATTAGGAACTATGGAATATCGGTCAGTAGTCTTTTTATTTACTTCTCTCAAATCCTGTACCAATCTTTAAGTACCATCTGATTTCTTAATGGGTAAAATAGGAGTGTTATCACAGAATCACAGAATGACTAGGTTGGAAGAGACCTTCAAGATCATCAAGTCCAACCCATGCCCTAAACACCTTAACTAAACCATGGCACCAAGTGCCATATCCAGTCTTTTTTTGAACACATCCAGGGATGGTGACTCCACCACCTCCCCAGGCAGGCCATTCCAATATTTTATCACTCTTTCTGTGAAAAACTTCTTCCTAATATCCAACACATATTTCCCCTGTCACAGCTTGAGACTGTGTCCTCTCGTTCTGACAGTCGTTGCCTGGAGAAAGAGACCAACCCCCACCTGACTACAACCACCTTTCAGGAAGTTGTAGAGAGTGATAAGGTCACCTTTGAGTCTCCTTTTCTCCAGGCTAAAAAACCCCAGCTCCCTCAGTCGTTCCTCATAGGGCTTGTGTTCCAAGCCCCTCACCAGCCTT
>NW_005054981.1:16953-20941 GCF_000277835.1 Geospiza fortis
ACCCATGAGACATGGGAGAATGCCTCCCCCCCACTGTCTGCCATGTCGGGGCTGGCCGGGATTCCCTCAGTGGCACTCAGAGGGACTGGGACAGCCCCCAACTTGGTGTCATCTGCAAACTTACTAATGAAGGACTCAATATCCTCATTCATGTCATCAATGAAGATATTGAACAAAACAGGCCCCAGCACAGACCCCTGAGGGACACCACTGGTGACTGGTCACTAGCTGGATGCAGCACTGTATGCCACCACTCTCTGGGCCCGGCCATCCAGACACTTCTTAACCCAGCAAAGAGTGCTCCTGTCCAAGCCGTGGACTGTCGGCTTTTCCAGGAGTATGCTGTGGGAGGCAGTGTCAAAGGCCTTGCTGAAGTCCAAATAGACAATATCCACAGCCTTTCCTGCATCCACCAGGTGGGTCACTTGGTCATAAAGAGAGACCAAGTTGGTCAAACACGACCTACCCCTCCTAAACCCCTGCTGGCTGGGTCTGATACCCTGGCCATCCTCTAAGTGCTGTGTGATGGCACTTAATATAAATTGCTCCATTGTCTTACCTGTACTGCGGTCAGGCTGACTGGTCTATAATTACTAGGATCCTCCTTTCTACCCTTTTTGTGAATGGGTGTTGCATTGGCCAGCTTCCAGTCATCTGGAACCTCACCAGTGAGCCAGGACTGTTGGTAAATTATGGAGAGCGGCTATGCAAGTTCATCTGCCAGCTCCCTCATCACCCTAGGATGGATCCCATCTGGTCCCATAGATTTATGAACATTCAACTGGCTCAACAGTTCTCTGACTGCCTCCTCCTGAATAACGGAGGGACCATTCTGCTCCTTGATACCATCGACCAACCCAAAAGGGCAGTTTTCTTGAAGGCAAGTCGTCTTCTCAGTAAAAACTGAGGGTGAAAAGGCATTAAGCACCTCTGCCTTCTCCTCATCTGCAGTTACTAAGTTCCCCCCTGCATCTATTAAAGAACAAAGACTGATCTTACCCTTCCTTTTACGGTTAATATATTTCTAAAACCATTTTTTATTATCCTTAACCGAAGTCACCATTCTAAGTTCAAATTGAGCTTTGGCTTCCCTAATTTATCTTCTACACGCTCTAGTAGCCCCCTTATATATTTCCTGTGAGACCTGACCCTCCTTCCAAAGATGATACATCTTCTTTTTATTCTTAAGTTCCTCCAAAACCTCCTTGCCCATCCAGGGTGGATGTTTGCCTCGTCGCCTCGTCTTTCGGCACACAGGGACAGTCTGTTCCTGTGCCCTCAAGATCTCTGTTTTGAAGCACATCCACTTTTTCTGAACTTCTTTGCTTTTAAGGACTGCTTCCCAAGAAACTCTTTGAATAAGCCTCCTAAATAGGCCAAAGTTTGCTCTCTGAAAGTCCAGTGTAAAAGTCTCATTAATGTTCCTCCTGACTTCACCAAATATCGAGAATTCTGTAATTTCATGACCACTATGCCCCAAGTGACCTCCAACCACCGCATCTCCCACCAGTCCATCTCTATTTGCAAACAACAGATCTAACATAGCCCCTCCCTTGGTGGGCTCACCCACCAGCTGCAACAAAAAATTGTCCTCCACACACTCTAAAAATTTCCTGGACTGCCTTTTTTCTGCTGTATTAAGTTCTCAGCAGATGTCCATCAGGTTGAAATTGCCAACAAGAACAAGGACTGATGATCCTGAAACATTCTCTAACAGTTTATAGAATAAGTTGTCTACCTCTTCTTCATGGTTGGGTGGATGATAACAGACTCCCAGTAGGATATCAGCCTTGTTGGCCTTCCCCTTAAGTCTTACCAATTGACATTCAGTTTCATCATCATTAGTTTCAAAACTCATAGCATCAAAACCCTCCCTAATATAAAGAGCCACCCCTCCACCTCTTCTTCCTTTCCTATCTCTTCTGAAGAGTTTGTAGCCACCTAATGCAGTGCTCCAGCTATGTGAGTCATGCCACCATGTTTCTGTGATGGTGACTACATCATAGCTCTGCTGTTGCACCATGGCTTCCAGCGCTTCCTGTTTATTACCCATGCTGTGTGCATTAGTATGCATGCACCTTAGCTGGGCTACTGATTTCACCCCTAACTCAGGCTTACCACCCTTGGGCCTGCTTTCAGACAACCCAGCTACATCTCCCTCCCCCTTCAGACCTAGTTTAAAGCCCTCTCTAGAAGTTCTGCTAGTTCATTAGCTAAAATTCTTCTGCCCTTAACAGAAAGATGGAGCCTGTCTGGTCCAAGCAGGCCAGGTGCTGTAAAAGTTGCCCCATGGTTAAAGAAACCAAAATTCTGCCGGTAACACGAACCCTTAAGGCACTTGTTAATAATTTGAGCTCTCCTATTCTTTTCACTGTTCTTCTTAGCCACCAAAGGAACTAAGAAAAGGACTACCTGTGCCCCTGTCCTATTAACCACCTGACTCAATGCCCTAAAGTCCCTTTTAATTGCCCTGATACTCCTATTTTCAATCCCATCACTGCCATCCTGGAGTATCAGAGTGCTGAATCAGCCCAGGCAGTCTCTCAGTTATATCCTGTACCTGGGCCCCAGGGAGGCAGCAGATCTCTCTGTGGGTTGGGTCCGGTCTACATATGGGGCCCTCTGTCCCCCTCAGAAAAGAGTTACCCACTATGACTACTCTTCTTTTCTTTTTGATCTTAGAAGTGGTGATCTGTCTAACAGATGAATCATAATTGGGAGGCAGATAATTTTCTTCTAAATCTTCCTGACTCTCTAGATCCAGGAGCTCATGCCTGTTCTGAAGTGGCACCTGATTAGGGGATGGGGGTCAGGAGGAGTTTTTATTATTACCTCCCTGAGCAGGGACCCATTTCCACTCCCCTTCATCTACCAAGCGTTCTTCTATTGCCTGACAGTGGGAGGTATAGGAGTCCTCTGCCTTTTGGTGAGCCTCCCTCAACAACAGAAAGGCTGAGCTCCACCAATCTATTTCCTTTTCACTTTCC
Source organism: Geospiza fortis (assembly GCF_000277835.1). NCBI lineage: Eukaryota > Metazoa > Chordata > Aves > Passeriformes > Thraupidae > Geospiza > Geospiza fortis. The sequence continues at coordinate 19,941 of NW_005054981.1, forward strand.
CTGATACTCCTTAGTCTTTCAACTTCCTCTCTAAATTCAGCCACCAGTGTGAGGAGATCATTCACCTGTTCACACCGAAGGCAAGTTCCCTCTGCAATGCCCCCTGAAACCACTGATAAGCTGAAACACTCCACACAAGAATGAGTCTGTACAGACACATCCTTTTTGGAGGGTTCCATTTGGTTATGCAGATTTCCACTAACTAGGGTTTTTGATCGTGTGAAGACCATTACTAACAGAAACCCTAAAACCAATCAACAAAAACACCAAAGACAACACACAGCAAATCTTTCAAACAGGGGAAACTGCAACCCTGCCTGCTTGCCCTGCCTGCGTGAACTGCCACGCAAACTGCCATACCACGTTGTTGTCTGATATTGTCTTCTATACCAAGAGTTCTTTTATCATTATGGTGCAAGGGTTCCATATCATCAGAGTTTCATACCTCCTCGATGTTTCTCGTAGGCACCTCCTCTAAGCACTGACTGTTCCTGGTCCTTGCAGCAGCCATCTGACTTCTCTGACTCCTCTGACTTCTCTTTTGTACCACTAGTTCTTATTTGGTACAGGTGTGGCCTGTTAACATTAGGCCTGCTCCTAATCTTTAGTAATAGGGTCCAGCTACAACTTGTTGGGGGATAAGATTACATTCTACATTACCTTCATTTACCCATACTGTGTCCCCCTGCACCATGTCACAGCTTAGTTAGACAAAACAATCCTTTTCCAGCCTGAGAACCAAGGACAAGCATTACAGCCTCAGGCCCAAAAAGCATAAACAACAGCAAATTGAAGAGACCAAAACAGGAGGATGGGAGATGTCGCGGTGTGACCGCTTTTCTGTTCTTAGTTATGATCTGTGTAAGTTTATTATTCAAGTTGTATTTTGATGTTAATGTTATATTCAGTTGGTAGGTTCGGTTTCCCCCTGTTCTGTTACTATAATGGTTCTGCCTAGGGCTCCCTTCCCGCCTTTCCCCCTCACAGTTATCTGTCAATCC
>NW_005054981.1:21773-27782 GCF_000277835.1 Geospiza fortis
TGTAGAAGCTGGGCAGTCGAAGGAGAGGGGTCGACCCTCTCTGACGTCCCGGCTAGCTGGCCAGCAACCACTAGCAGTCGAGGGGGCACTGCCTCACTCTTGGCCACGCTCGGTGCGAGAGGCAGCGCCTAAGGATAACAGCCCGCGTTATAGCAAGGGCTGCTTCCTTGCAGGACGAGGCCAACACTATCTACACCCAGCAGGAAGGATGAGAGCGACTCTTCAACGGTGGCGAGTCCAGGATTTATTGTAGATCCACATAAACCCCAGGGGAGCTGACAGGAGAAGAGTCCCGAGGAGCGGGTGCAACTGGGTTTTAAGGGAGAGGGGTGAAGGGGAGGAACCCGTCCTCGGGCAAATGAAAATACAGTTACAGATAACAGACATAAGGAGAAAACCAATAATAACACTGTGCGGGAGGGACCCCGGCCCCTAAGCCAATCACCCTATGCCCCAGGGAGAAGATTCCAGAGAAAAATGCAGGGCCAGAGAGTGACTGGCAGGGCACCGGGGAGGGGTACAGAAAAAGATACATTGGGTAACCATAGAAACCGGGGAGGAGTTGGGATAATTGATAACAGCAAGGCGGGAAGGAGAACCAGGGCAGGACCATTATAACATAAGAGGGGGGAACAGAACAAACCAACAAAGCCCAACATCTCCCCCTTTTTTGTTTAAAAAAGAAAAATAAACAATAAACGGTCTAAACAGAAGTAGACTGAACTTGATTGTTGTACTCTGAGTCTGAATACATGTCCCTGAACCAGGGGTGGCTTAACGGGGCTGACGCCCACTGACTTTCCTTGGTATCTTCCATCTCACTAGACTGTCCATCATCGGATTGTCCATCACTTGGGCTCACCACCTGGTTGATGCTCGGGGTGTTGGTTAATTTGACTAACAGTCTCTTAATTAATTTCCAAATAATAGAACAAGCAACCAAAACTATAACCATAATCAGGAGAACCAATAAAACATTTTGTAAAATTGACCCGACCCAACTGGAAAGGCCCCATCCCGAGAAAATGTCCCCCAGCCAGTCTGACGTCTTTTTTTTTATGTCATTAATCATGTCCTGCATCTTCTTGATGGTGACTCTCGCGTCCTCGGCCCTTGATGACAGATTAAAGCAGCAGAGGCCCTCGAACTCCTCACAATGATGATGATGGAGCAGAAGTAGATAATCGATAGCTGCTCTGTTCTGGAGTGTTGCCTTTCTTGTAATTTCCTTGTCTGATAGGAGGTCTAATAAAGCGGCTGATGTAAGGTTGGCTTGTTTAGCGACCCAACACTCTAGGTGGGCCAATTGACCTAGAGCCTTGGCTGCGGACACCCAGGGCAAAAATACCATGACCGCAACCCCTTTAGGCTTAGACCAATGAATAATTTCGGAGTCACACTCTGGGTCGAGGTTTTTAAGATCTCTTCTGGGTTGGGCCGAATTTAGCGTGACATTTTTTATTTTCCAACTATTAATTTGGGTTTTGTTGGGGGTAAACAGCGACAGTCACCTGAAAGTACAAGGACCTCCGACAAGGCGAGAGGGGATGCCTGCCCATGCTCGGCCTCCGCAAATCAAAAATATACCGCGGGGTAAGGAAAGAGGTGAAACGGGTAAGGAAAGGGGCGGACCGTTAACAGTAGAGGCGGCATTGATTGTAGCAACCACCTCACACCACTGACCAGCAGTGTATTCAGTTTTAAGTTGTTGCACTATGGTGAAACGCTTATCAGAAGGGTCCGGGGTCCTGGGTGGATTAAACTGAAAGCAAAGGGAGGCATTAGCGGAGCCGAGCAATTCAAATTCAGGAGGTTCAAAATCTAGGGGTTCCAGCCTCTTGACCCCGCTCCCCCAGGCAATTCTAGGGTTTGGGCCCTGAGAAGGAATAGCTCCTCTGGGCATCAGGGGAGCAAAGGTGGGACCAAGAGGAAAGGGAAGATCCCCAGGAGGGAGAGGGATCCCCACAAGGCAGGACGACATCGGGTCCTCTGCTGATGTGGTGTTTAGGCAGATGTGATCTTGGCTGAGGACTTGCGCGAGGATTCGCCAGACGTTGGCTTTGGGCTGAGGGATGATCCATTGGTCTGTGGGTTGGAAACAGGACTACATGACAGCTATGAGGATAACAGCAGCGGCTTGCATTGGGGCCATCGGGTCAGGGTCTCTAAAATAACAAAAAGACAGAGTTGAGTAAACAAAGGTAAAACTTCGGTTCTGCCCTTCTATAGGAGATCAAGATCTAACTCAAAAGGCTTGTGCCTCCTCCGCCAGCAGGCCTCTTCTACCTGTGCCACAGTTCCGACTTTATGGGCTTTCTTTGGCAGGAAGGGCCTGACCCATTTGGATGGCACCCACTTGAGTCCTGAGGGAGTGGACACACAGGCGTATCCCCTCCCCCAGGTGACCAGGTCAAATGGCCCTTCCATTTCCAGGTCTCCGGATCCTTGACTAGGACCGGAGGCCTGGCTTTCAGGTGCAGCCGCTTGTGGTGACCGAAATGCCTTACGATCGGTGGATTGAGGTTATCAAAAGAGCAGTTTAAGAAATTGATCGTAAAGAGTGCCCTAGACAACCGGACATGAGGGGATTCCACCTTCACTGCCGTTCGCTGTTGTTCTAACACTCTCTTTAGGCTCTGGTGGGTCCTCTCAACCATGGCTTGGCCTGTCGGGGAATAGGGGATGCCAGTCTTATGTTCTATTCCCCATTGCTGCAGGAAGCTCTTGAGTTCCCTGGATTTGTACGCTGGGCCGTTGTCAGTTTTGATGACCTTGGGGATGCCCAGCACAGAGAAGGCTTGTACAAGGTGTTTTTCTACGTCTGCTGCTGTCTCTCCTGTGTGGGGAGAAGCATAGACCGCACCGGAGAAAGTATCCACCGAAACATGTACAAAACTGAGTCGGCCAAAAGATGGGATGTGAGTAACATCCATCTGCCATACCTCACAACTGGATAGACCTCTGGGGTTAGTGGCAGAACTTGGGGATGGAAGCTGGTTAGCCTGGCATTGGGGGCATGTAGCCACAATCGCCTTGGCTTGTTCGCGCGTCAGTTGGAATTGCCGAACAAGGCCAGGGGTGTTCTGATGGAAGAGCTGGTGGCTGATCTTTGCTTGTTGGAACACATCTGGGAGCAGGGCCATCTGAGCTGGAGCGGCTAGGGCATCAGCTCTTTGATTGCCCTCCACAATGAACCCTGGCAGGTTGGTGTGTGACCTGACATGCATCACAAAGTATGGTTGCTCTTGGCAGGAGACTAATGTGATCAATCTAGAGAGCAAGTTAAACAGAGGAATGCTGGAAACCTCTTGAAGAACTGCGTTTTCAGCTCTGGACACTACACCTGCAACATAGGACGAATCAGTGACCAAATTGAATGGCTCATCAGCGAACCTCTCGAAAGCCCTGACGACTGCGTCCAACTCAGCTACTTGAGGCGAACCCTCTACTTTAGCAACATCTGTCTCCCACCACTGAGTTTGAGGATCCTTCCAAGTCATCACTGACTTGTGGGATGCTCCAGACGCGTCTGTAAACACAGTCAGTGCCTTCAAAGGAGTTCGGCTCTGAACTCTTTTTAATGATAATTTGAATTGAACATCTTGATTAAACAATTCATGGGCCGGTTGACAACAGCAATTCGACCAGTGTAGCTGTCCAGAGCAAATTGTAACATTTCATTTTCTGAAAGCAGTTAATCAAATGTTTTCTTTTTGAATTGGCCCAATTCCAATTTAATAGGAATGTGAATACAGTCAAAGTCACAACCTGCAAGCTCCCTGATCCGCCATCTTTCTTTGCGGATCAGTTCTGCCATCAGCTCCTGTGGCTGTGTCATTCTTTTGGACCGATGGTGACTGAGGAAAACCCGCTGTATAATCAAGAGAGGATCCCTCGAGTCTTGGTCCTTGCCCTTCTTACCCTTAGATGACTTGGGTGGCTTGTCCCACTGAAAAATCATTCCATGGAGGTGTGGCAGTTTTCCTAAAATGATAAACTTAAATGGCAAGCCCGAGTGATACCTGTGGGCCTGCCTGGCCGAGATGGAGTCTTGGATTTTCTCCAGTGCTGTCTGTGCCTCTGGGGTAAGCGACCTAGGAGAACTGAGCTCCTCTCCCCCTTTCAACAAATTGAAAAGAGGGACCAGGTCATCTGTTGGAATACCCAGCCAAGGCCTTATCCAATTCAAAGACCCACACAGCTGGTGGACATCTGCCAAGGTCTTGATATTAGTTCTAATAGCCAATTTTTGAGGAACAATGGTCCGCCTAGTAATTTCCAGACCCGGGTACTTCCAGGGTGGCATCCTTTGAATCTTGTCTTTCTGGAGCTTGAAACCTGCAGCAATCAATGAATTAATTGTCAGGTCAAGCGCGTGGGTAAGTATATCATCCGTCGGAGCACAAACTAAGATGTCATCCATATAATGGTAAATAATTGCGTCCTCCACAGCTGCACAAATTTGAGACAGCAAGGAAGCCACATACCACTGGCAAATCACAGGGCTGTTCTTCATGCCCTGTGGAAGTACACACCAACAGTAGTGCTTCCTTGGGTCTCCACTGTTGATGGTGGGAACCGTGAAGGCGTCGTCAGGGTGTAGAGAAATTTGAAAGAAACAATCCTTGATGTCAACAATGGCCAGATTCCAATTTTGTGGGAGCATTGTTGGGGACAGCATCCCTGGCTGGAGCGCACCCATGTCTTCGATGACTTTATTAATTTGCCGGAGGTCGTGAAGGAGCCGCTACTTATCTTTATTAGGCTTTTTGATGACAAAGACTGGGGAGTTCCACTCTGACATGACCTCCATCAGATTGCCTTTGAGTAGCTGCTCCTGGACGAGCTCGTTGAGCGGCCGCTGCTCTACCCAGACTGGTTCATCAGATCTCCAATTCAGTTTCCAGGTAGGGCGCCCCTCAGTGACTGCAGCCCGAAAAACCTGGGGAGCCACTGGGAGGTCAATTCGGGCTCCCCACTGGGCAAGAAGGTCTCTTCCCCACAGGGGTTCCGTGTAGTCCAAAACGAATGGGCATACAGACGCCAATTGCCCATCCAGCCCCTCAATTTGTACAATGCTCCTAGATTGTTTTGCCAATTGAATGCCCCCTACACCCTGTATGCGTCCAGCCACGTCCTGCAACTCCCAGTGTGACGGCCATTCCCGAGAGGGAATGATCGTCACATCTGCCCCTGTGTCCAATAAACCTTTGATAACCTTATGGTCCCCCCCTCTCGATAGCTGACATGTGATACGGGGTTTTTCTCTCCCCAGGACCTGGGCCCAGTCTACCATAGGAAGGATGTCTTGTTGAGATGGTGATGGTAGCTCTGATCCTAGGCTCAGCTCAGGCACGGGGATGGCCTGAGCAACGATCTGGCCCTTGGGAAGAAAGAGGGGAGGACGGACACAGTACAGACCCATGGAGAATTTGCCCGGGTCCGATGTTATGAGACCCGGGACTATGTTAAGTTCGATTGGTGTGAATTTTGTGTCTCCGATAACGATATACCTACATTTCAGTCGCCCCCAGTTACCTGGGCACTCCAGGCACACGGTCACCAGGTGGAAGTTCGTGTCTCTGAGATGTAATGGCTGAGCAAGCTGCAGCCTGAAAGGAGCAGTGGTGGAAAATGTTGTTAAAATCGGCTCCGGTAAAACACAATCTAAACAAGTCAAGTCCGGTATTTCAGTGTCAAATCCAGTGGCTACAGGCAGGCCTGAATTAGATGGTTCTCCTTCCCCTTTCTCCTTCCTGCTAGATGTTAAAGAGCCCGCCTTATTTATGTCTTGGCACAGGGAGGGACTGCGCTTCAAAACTAGGTTTTTGTTTGGGAACTCCCCCCCTGCCACTGCCTCTTCTTAAAATCTAAAAACTGTTGGTGCAAGGGGCAGTCCGGCATCCAGTGGCCGAGCTTTCCACAGAGATGGCATGGTGAGGTTCACCTCCGAGCTGGTCCAGGGGTGCTGGGTTGAGGCAGGTAGTCAGCCAGCTGCGAGACGGGTGC
>NW_005054981.1:28664-33468 GCF_000277835.1 Geospiza fortis
TGAGCTGTGGGAACCGGAAGGGGGAGCGTGGAAACCGGAACTGAGAGGGGAGTGGCTGGAGGACTTGCTGGAGGACTGGGCGGGGATGTCTGTTGTTGGGGTCCCCGCCCAAAAGGAGGAGTCAGAGGGCAGAGCGTTGTAAGAGGGAGGAGAAATGGGAGGGTCTACCAGGGGAGGAGGAGCCGAGGGAAATTGGGAGGACTCAGGAGACAGGAAAGGGTTTCCCCTGGACCGAAAGGGGTTCTGGGAAGAAGAAGGGGGAAAGGCGGGAAATGCCACACGGCTCCCTCCATCTTGAGCTCCATGGGAGCCATCTTGTGGAGGGACACAAAACTGAACCGAAGGTTTACGAACTGGGGATTTGCGAACTGGGAAAGAGGGGGAAGGGAAAGGTTCCCTGAGAGTCTGGCGCCTTTGACTCCCAGGACGGGGGGGTTGAGAGCTCTGAGAGGAGTCAGGGGAAGAATGGCCACCCTGCGCCTTGCTGGAGTGAGCTGCTCCTCTTAGAATCCCAGCTTTATAGCAACGGGGGGAGGAAAGAGGGTTAGGAGCAGGGGAACAGGGAAAACTGGGGAATGAACTTGAAAACTGTGACTGTTCTCTCAATTTAATCTTGGATTGCAACAACGACTTAATTTGCAAAGCCCAGAAGCTGATTTTTGCCAGAGCGGTCTCCCCCGACCTTACAGAATCCTGTAGTCTTCTATAAATGGCCTCCCAAAAACAGGGATTGTTAATTTGATCGGGGGAAACCTCTGGGAATTGCGAGAACAGCCACTTAACTAGACCTCTTAACTTTTTTTTAGAAACCGAAAATCCCCCCCCAACAAGGATACCCTCAACTTGGTAAAATGCTCTCTTTTGAGCTGCCGAGAAACGCACACCCATTTTGAGGATTTTAAAGGTGGCAACTCAAACCGCCCACCGTCCCGGAAAACGATAAAGACAAGAAGAATGAGCCCCCACCGGCCCCTGTCAAGAAGCGCTGCGCAGCTAGAAAAGGCTCCTCATATCACCACTTACAGTGATGAGGAGAAATAGGGTTAAAAAGACAGGGCAAGAGAGAAAAAGAGAAAACTTACAAAATCTGTCGGAGACCAACAGAAATCCGGAGGTGGTGGTCCCTGCTGCGGGATACGACTCCTGGTGCGCGGAGCTGCCGGTCCCAGTCCCCCGGAGCGCCACCCTCCAAAAAGGGGTCTGCTGCCACGGGGGTAGTTGGGCGTCCATTGAGGCTATTTCAGCCTCATCCGTGGGGTCCGAGATGGTCTTCAGGCCCCACGTTGGGCGCCAGCAACTGTAGAAGCTTGGCAGTCGAAGGAGAGGGGTCGACCCTCTCTGACGTCCCGGCTAGCTGGCCAGCAACCACTAGCAGTCGAGGGGGCACTGCCTCACTCTCAGCCACGCTCGGTGTGAGAGGCAGTGCCTAAGGATAACAGCCCGCATTATAGCAAGGGCTGCTTCCTTGCAGGACGAGGCCAACACTATCTACACCCAGCAGGAAGGATGAGAGCGACTCTTCAACGGTGGCAAGTCCAGGATTTATTGTAGATCCACATAAACCCCAGGGGAGCTGACAGGAGAAGAGTCCCGAGGAGCGGGTGCAACTGGGTTTTAAGGGAGAGGGGTGAAGGGGAGGAACCCGTCCTCGGGCAAATGAAAATACAGTTACAGATAACAGACATAAGGAGAAAACCAATAATAACACCGTGCGGGAGGGACCCCGGCCCCTAAGCCAATCACCCTATGCCCCAAGGAGAAGATTCCAGAGAAAAATGCGGGGTTAGAGAGTGATTGGCAGGGCACCAGGGAGGGGTACAGAAAAAGATACATTGGGTAACCATAGAAACAGGGGAGGAGCTGGAGTAACAGACATTGGTAAAGGCAGGAAGGAGAACCAGGGCAGAACCATTAACATAAGAGGGGGAATGGAACAAACCAACAAACCACAACAACTAGGGAGTAACTTAGACTTAACTCTGATAAATTTGCTGCACCTGTACTAAGGGGGTTGATACACTCCACAAGTTTTAGTCTAAGGGGTATTGTTTTAGTTAGAGGAGCCTTGGAATTATTTTGTAACTAGAGATGGATTTGATGTCTAGGTAAGCAATTAAAGCAACAACATAAGTGGTGTGAAAAATGCTTTTGTGATTCGTGTCAATTGGCAATGGAATCAGCAAATGCTTGTATCTGCTGTGTCAAAAGTGGATGCATTCCCTTGGATAACTACAAAGAATGGTTTTGAAGCTTTCTGACCAAATAGCCAAATAAAGCATCGAACAAAAAAAAAATAGAAGAAGTATAGTAGAGTAAAGAGATGAGGCAGCAAAAATGACTAATGCTTAGAATAAAATAGAGGAAGCTGTTGTAAAGCTAAGGGATATCGCAACAAAGCGACTAAACGCTTATGTATAATAAAAAGCTCGATGCACTGGTACCAGAATAAAATTATGTAGCAGACGCTGGTGTAAGGCCTCCCTCTAGACGATTACAAGAAGGACAGTAAACCAATGACCACCTGGAAAGATGATGAAATTGCTGATCCCAGCTTATTGATATTTGGTGATTTGGACTAACAAAAGCACACTGGAAAATGCTTTGCAGGCTTAAAAACAGTATATATACTCCAGTGAACTTGTAAGTTGCGTGCACTGTTGGTGGAGCGGTGACTCCCCGGCCACCCAGCGCTGCTTGCTTGCTTTTTTTAAAATAAAAGATATAAAAATAAAATTCCGTTTGACTATCGAAATTTTATATCAATGGGACACCATAAGAAGGTAAGGCACATGCGTGAAACTTTAAAGGTCATCCAAAGGACAGCGAGAAAGATGATAATACAATGAAATTCCAAGAAATTTTTATAAGACCCTCACCCAAAACTACCAGAAAATGATGCTAGATAGCTGTATTGCTCCACAGAAGAACAGCAAGAAGAAACACAATACTCCTGTGTCCTGGTTTAGGGCAATTTTTGGAGAAAAACCTTTAAAGGGGTTTCTTTTAGAAAAACAAATTTAAGTGGCCCCTCCCTTAACTGGTTCGGGAAAAAGATTTCCTTGGAGAAAAGTGGAAAAAACGGTTTATGTAACAGGCAAAGCATTCATCAGCACAAAAAATTGAACAATATTAAACAATAAAACATCTTGCTGCTCTAAAAGAGATGACAAACTCAGAAAGTCCCCTTTGTGGGCTGTAGCTTGACTCACTCAGACTCTTATCAGTCCCTCTAGGTGCTGGAAATGCCATGGCCCAGGCCCATCCCGGTGGGCCACAGGTGTGAGCACCCGGTACTCTTCTGGGTGTTCAGTCCAGAGCAGGTTTAAACAGGTCCAAAGAAAAAGAAAACCCACAGTCCAGGGAACTTCTGTGCCTCAGCTAGCTAAAAACTAACTAAAAGCAAAGGAGAGCTCTGTCCTGCTGTCTGTCTGTCCACAGACAACACAGTCCAGGAGCAGGATGTGGGGGTGCAAGTGCAGTGTCTGATAACAAACTCCGTGCTTCTTCTCTTCCCCTGTAGGATTCACATTCTCCGAACCTGAGAGAAGCAGTGAGAGAAGCAGAGAAAAGAATGATCAAAGCAATTCTTATCTCATTTGCTGCTCCCGTGCTGGGCCAAAGTAGAATGCAATATGGAGATTGTTTACCCAAAGTGATGGTGTTTTGTTTCCTTGGCCTATCAGGGCCAAGCGTGTGTCCAGACTGTCGGTTAGCAGACAGTCACAAGATTTGTTCAGTTGAGTGCTTGTGCAGTTTCAGTTTAGATGTACTGTAATATAGTGTAATATAGAATAATATAGTATAATAAAGTAATTAATTAGCCTTGTGATATCATGGAGTCAGATACATCATTCTTCCCAGATGTCGGGCAAAAATTTCACCAATATCCCCCCATTCACTCTCGGAACAAGTCTCAAAAGGTGCAAAAGTTATTATCCAGCATAAACAGAACTGACGACTGGGGATACAACCATCATATAGCCAACCCAGGAAAACCTGCCTGAGATGAAACATGGGCCAAACTCAGAAGAGGGGAGCTAAAGTTTTATAGTGCATATAAACCTTTGAGTCTTTGTTTTATTGGTCATTCTTGGTGAATAAATAACCGTTTGTCACCAATTGCTGGCCAGAATTGTTATTAAGGAATGTTCACCCCACAACTGAGTTGTGGGTACTTAACTCTTTATCTCAGCTCTTTTTTTCAAAGAATAGAAATTCTGACTCTTCTTTCCTCACAACAAGAATCATGGTAAAAGAAAAAAAAAAGAAAAAAGCAAACTGATATTGCAATTAATTTTGGTACTTGTAGCCCCATGGAAAATCAAACCTGGCATCCTAGGTAAAAGCAGAAGAGCAAACACTAATCTAAGTGATGGCTTATTTAATTAGGTTGGTTTTCTGGAAAAAAAGCAGTAAAAAAGGGGGAGCTCATACTGGTCGAAAAACAAACACATAAACTCCACTTTCCTGCATCTACTGTCAGTTAACAAATGTGAATAGCAGCTACTCTAAATTACTAGAAATAGGGTTTGACTGGAAAATTATACAGATGGGCTGAACCCAATTTAACAAGTTACCCCAGGGGGAGAATCACTAAGGGATTACATGCACCAAAATTGGGCTTTCATTAAGCAAGGAGCTAGAGCAGGCAATGACATGGTCTTCTCCAGCCATAAAATGTGATCATTCTCTGAGAGAAGATGAAAAAGCATTGGTGGAGGTTCGGGAATGCCTGAGGATGTGTACTTGGCTGGAAATGGGCCCTTATCTGCTTAACACTGTTGGTGAGGATGGAACAAGGAAG
>NW_005054982.1:0-238 GCF_000277835.1 Geospiza fortis
GAGTGAGAGTGAGCAGGCAGTGCCCTACGCTTTTTATGGCGTGCTGGAACGAGATTTTTCAGGGGTGTATAGGACTGGAGATAGTGTGAGGAGGCACATTGCAGGGCTTGGCTAGAGGAAGGCAGCAGTGGAGGTTGAATGGCAGTGGTGGGGGACGTCGCGATGGGCTGTGCAGTGAGGTTGGGGTGAGGGGGGAGGGTACAAGAAGGGTGCCATGGGTTGCGCAACTGGTGGAGCA
>NW_005054982.1:1520-3785 GCF_000277835.1 Geospiza fortis
AGCAGTCCAATTGGAAATGTGGCTGCAGTCCTCCTGGAGTGTCAGGTGTGGTTCTGTTGGAGCAGGGATCCTGTAGAAAGGGTGTAAGTCTTCCTCTGAAGATCCAGTGGAAGAGGCAGCTGTTCCTCTGGGAAATCCAGTGGAGAAGACGTCCTGGTGTTCCAGAAACTCAAGATTCTATCTGGGTAGGAATGCTTGGCTCCTCCCTCTGGGTGGAGTATCTCACAATGGGATGCTATAGTTCTTATCAGTCATGCAGTGACATTCAATAGCCTATTATCAGTAGATGTCTCCCCGGAGGGAGGATTGGTTGTGGAAGAGATAAGGAAAACTGCCCACCTAACAGAAGACAATTGCCATAGAGATGGCAAATAGAATACAATTTGCTTGGCAATCCAGGACAAAGATTCACAGGAATCCATAGTTCCACATGTTTATGTAGGCGTAAGAGATTGTGAGGAAACTGCTGGCCTGAAAAACCCTGGGAAGCACAGAAGAAAGAAGATTACACATGATCTAAAAACAGGAGAGTCATCCTGTTTCTTCAAAGCCTGCAAACCTTGAGAAAAACAACAGACTGTTAGGCCATCAGATTTATTACAGGCCTGAAATTGGGTTGCATACGATGAACTGAACAGAGATTCTCACACTAAGAGTATAATTATTGTCTTAACTGCAATAAACAGATTAATTTACTCTTAGCTTCTGAGTCTTGCGCTGATACCCTACAAATGGCCTCCTGATTAACAGGGACATCATTACTATGGATGTCTTCCTGTCCGGTGGCATACCCTGACCAAACCAAGCATGTGTGTGTTCAGCTGATCACCAAGGAGCGCCTTTCATCACTGGCTATAGAACAGGTTAGACTTTGTGAGCCGTCAGGAAGCATTTCTTATAATGGGGCAAGTCACAACGAAATCCCAAAAACTGCTTAAAGACTGTCTGTTGCACATCACCGGGGAACAGGGATATAAACTCCAACCCCAAAGCCTCACCCAGAAGATTATGGGTCAGACAATTTTGTCCCTGTATATTGGTTTTTGGTAGCAGGGAGGACACAGAGGTGGCTCCTCTGAGAAGCTGCTGGAAGCTTCCCACCATGTCCAGCAGAGCTAATGGCTGATGGCTCTGAAGATGGACATGCTGCTGGCAAAAACTGGGCCAATGAGAGAGGTTGGTAACACCTCTGTGATGACATGTTTAAGAAGAAAATCAAAGCAAATGTCATGGGGTTTGCTTCTAGTCAGAGAAGAGGTGGAGGTGAGAACATGTGAGGGAAAACAACATGGTGACACCAAGGTCAGTGGAGAAGGAGGGTGTCTTGGTTTGAAAAGGCAGGTGTCTGCTAAGGAAGGCAGGAGCCTTCCTCGAAATGGAGAATGTAAACCCCCTCCCTCTGAATTATTATAACTTTGAAATTAAAGGGCTCTCAGGCAAAGATATGGGAATAGGAATAACAGTTCTTTACTGGGAAAATTAAAAATACAACTGCAGTAGTACAAACAAAAAAGAAATCTCTGACAGAGTCAGAATACAACCTGACACCCTGTTGGTCAGGGTATTGGTAGGAGTCTGATTGAATGGTGGCTTCATTCCTCCTGTAGTGACAGGTGTGGTTCTGTTGAAGCAGTGATCCTGTAGAAGGGTGTGGATTTCCTCTGAAGGTCCAGTGGTGTTTTAGATGGGCCTAGTCTTCCTCTGGGAATCCAGTGGACAAGAAAGATGCTCCTCTTGGAATCCAGTGGGGGAAGGCTGCTTCTGGTGTTCTAAATCTCAGATTCTATCCAGGTCGCAATGTTTGGGTCCTCCCCCTGGGCGGAGCTTCTCACAATGGGATGATGTAATTTTATCAGTCATGCAGTGAGACTCAATGATCCATTAACAGAAGATATCTCCCCGGAGGGAGGATTGGTTGTGGAAGAAATAAAGAAAACTGCCCAATTAACAGAAGATAACTGCCCCACCTCTAACAGATGGGAAATAGAACACACATATATCTTACAACCCAGGACAGAGTGGGAGGAGGTGGTGCTCCAGGCACCGGAGCTGAGATTCCTCTGCAGGCTGTGGAGAAGATCATGGTGAAGCAGGCTGTTCGTTCCCCTGCAGTCCATGGATCCACAGGGAATGCAGAGGTCCATCCAAAGCCTGTGGGGGAGGTGCCCATGCTGAGAGGTTGGATGCCTGGAGGAGGTTGTGATCCAGTGGAAGAACAGGTGGAGAGAGAGGACCCCTGCTTCCAAGCTGGAGCAGCCTGTCCTC
>NW_005054982.1:4016-16989 GCF_000277835.1 Geospiza fortis
CTGGAGTGTCAGGGGTGGTTCTGTTGGAGCAGGGATCCTGTAGAAAGGGTGTAAGTCTTCCTCTGAAGATCCAGTGGAAGAGGCAGCTGTTTCTCTGCGGAATTCAGAGTCTTCCTCTGAAGATCCAGTGGAAGAGGCAGCTGTTCCTCTGGGAAATCCAGTGGAGAAGACGTCCTGGTGTTCCAGAAACTCAAGATTCTATCTGGGTAGGAATGCTTGGCTCCTCCCTCTGGGTGGAGTATCTCACAATGGGATGCTATAGTTCTTATCAGTCATGCAGTGACATTCAATAGCCTATTATCAGTAGATGTCTCCCCGGAGGGAGGATTGGTTGTGGAAGAGATAAGGAAAACTGCCCACCTAACAGAAGACAATTGCCATAGAGATGGCAAATAGAATACAATTTGCTTGGCAATCCAGGACAAAGATTCACAGGAATCCATAGTTCCACATGTTTATGTAGGCGTAAGAGATTGTGAGGAAACTGCTGGCCTGAAAAACCCTGGGAAGCACAGAAGAAAGAAGATTACACATGATCTAAAAACAGGAGAGTCATCCTGTTTCTTCAAAGCCTGCAAACCTTGAGAAAAACAACAGACTGTTAGGCCATCAGATTTATTACAGGCCTGAAATTGGGTTGCATACGATGAACTGAACAGAGATTCTCACACTAAGAGTATAATTATTGTCTTAACTGCAATAAACAGATTAATTTACTCTTAGCTTCTGAGTCTTGCGCTGATACCCTACAAATGGCCTCCTGATTAACAGGGACATCATTACTATGGATGTCTTCCTGTCCGGTGGCATACCCTGACCAAACCAAGCATGTGTGTGTTCAGCTGATCACCAAGGAGCGCCTTTCATCACTGGCTATAGAACAGGTTAGACTTTGTGAGCCGTCAGGAAGCATTTCTTATAATGGGGCAAGTCACAACGAAATCCCAAAAACTGCTTAAAGACTGTCTGTTGCACATCACCGGGGAACAGGGATATAAACTCCAACCCCAAAGCCTCACCCAGAAGATTATGGGTCAGACAATTTTGTCCCTGTATATTGGTTTTTGGTAGCAGGGAGGACACAGAGGTGGCTCCTCTGAGAAGCTGCTGGAAGCTTCCCACCATGTCCAGCAGAGCTAATGGCTGATGGCTCTGAAGATGGACATGCTGCTGGCAAAAACTGGGCCAATGAGAGAGGTTGGTAACACCTCTGTGATGACATGTTTAAGAAGAAAATCAAAGCAAATGTCATGGGGTTTGCTTCTAGTCAGAGAAGAGGTGGAGGTGAGAACATGTGAGGGAAAACAACATGGTGACACCAAGGTCAGTGGAGAAGGAGGGTGTCTTGGTTTGAAAAGGCAGGTGTCTGCTAAGGAAGGCAGGAGCCTTCCTCGAAATGGAGAATGTAAACCCCCTCCCTCTGAATTATTATAACTTTGAAATTAAAGGGCTCTCAGGCAAAGATATGGGAATAGGAATAACAGTTCTTTACTGGGAAAATTAAAAATACAACTGCAGTAGTACAAACAAAAAAGAAATCTCTGACAGAGTCAGAATACAACCTGACACCCTGTTGGTCAGGGTATTGGTAGGAGTCTGATTGAATGGTGGCTTCATTCCTCCTGTAGTGACAGGTGTGGTTCTGTTGAAGCAGTGATCCTGTAGAAGGGTGTGGATTTCCTCTGAAGGTCCAGTGGTGTTTTAGATGGGCCTAGTCTTCCTCTGGGAATCCAGTGGACAAGAAAGATGCTCCTCTTGGAATCCAGTGGGGGAAGGCTGCTTCTGGTGTTCTAAATCTCAGATTCTATCCAGGTCGCAATGTTTGGGTCCTCCCCCTGGGCGGAGCTTCTCACAATGGGATGATGTAATTTTATCAGTCATGCAGTGAGACTCAATGATCCATTAACAGAAGATATCTCCCCGGAGGGAGGATTGGTTGTGGAAGAAATAAAGAAAACTGCCCAATTAACAGAAGATAACTGCCCCACCTCTAACAGATGGGAAATAGAACACACATATATCTTACAACCCAGGACAGAGTGGGAGGAGGTGGTGCTCCAGGCACCGGAGCTGAGATTCCTCTGCAGGCTGTGGAGAAGATCATGGTGAAGCAGGCTGTTCGTTCCCCTGCAGTCCATGGATCCACAGGGAATGCAGAGGTCCATCCAAAGCCTGTGGGGGAGGTGCCCATGCTGAGAGGTTGGATGCCTGGAGGAGGTTGTGATCCAGTGGAAGAACAGGTGGAGAGAGAGGACCCCTGCTTCCAAGCTGGAGCAGCCTGTCCTTGGAGGACTGCATCCCATTGAAAGAGAGACCCACTTTGCAGCAGTTTTGGGTGGACTGTGTGCCTGTGGGAGGGGCTCACGTTGCAGCAGGCGTGGTAAGGCTGCTGCTTATGAGAGTGGACCCATGTCAGAGAAGTTCACAGAGAACTGTCTCCCATGGGAAGGGACCCCATGGTCTCAAAGGGGAAGGACTTGTCTCCCAGTGTAGAAGAAGAAAATGTTGTTGATGAACTGACCAAAACTCCCATGCCCTGTCTTCCTCCACTGTCGGTGGGAAGGAGAGAGGGGCTGGGGAGGAGAAGGTGCTTTAAGGGCTTATTTAAATTCTCATTATCCTCCTCTGATTCTGTTAGTAATAAATTCACTTTGCAACTTAAGCCTGTTTTGCCCTTGAAATATTTCTCCCGGTCCTTATATCACTCATGAAGTGTTCATTTTTTTTCCCCCTTCTGCCCAGCTGTGGCAGGAGAGACTGAGCCTGCATCTCTCGTGGGTGCCTGGTGTTGGGCCAGTGTCAAACCACGACACCCTGGTACCCATCAGATGTTTCCTATGATCTTAATTGGTTTGGAAAGACAAGAGTCTGCTAAGGAAGGCAGGAGCCTCCCCTGAAATGGAGAATGTAAACCCTCCCCACCCCTCCGAATTGATATAAATTTTAAATTAATGGGCTCTCAGGCAAAAACATGGGAGCAAGAAATAACAGTTCTTTAATAGGAAAAAAAAATAAAAGGATAAAATAAACAATGCAGTACACTAGAACAACACTGACAGCGTCAGAACCAAACCTGACACCCTGTGGGTCAGGGTGTTGTAGCAGTCCAATTGGAAATGTGACTGCAGTCCTCCTGAAGCATCAGGTGTGGTTCTGTTGGAGCAGGGGGTCCTGTAGAGAAGGATGTATTCTTCCTCTGAAGATCCAGTGGAAGAAGAGGCAACTGCTGTTCCTCTGGGGAATCCAGTGGAGAAAGCCGTGCCAGTGTCTCAAAATCTCTAGATTATATCTGGGTAGCAATGCTTGGCTTCTCCCTCTGGGCAGAGCATCTCACAATGGGATGTAATAGTTCTTATCAGTCACGCAGTGACATTCAATAGCCTGTTATCAACAGACATCCCCTCCTGAGGGAGGAGTGATTGTGGTCACTCAGAGAGAGAGATAAGGCAAACTGCCCACTTGACAAAAGACAATCTGCCATACAGATGGTAATAGACTACATCTTGCTTTGCAGTCTGGAACACTTACTCTCTGGGAAAAGGTGGGTGAATGTTTACAAACCCACCAAATTACTCATCACAATGTCCATCCTGATGATATTATTACTTGGTGTGTGGTACACTTGACTTTGCAACAATTTAAGGACTCAGACCGCATCCTTGCAGATGCTCCACCTGCATCACACTCAGGTACTGTTGTTTTTGTTAATGAAATACCACCTGAGGAGAATGATCTGGAGAAAAAGGATCCTTTGATCCCAGTCCTTCTGACTCTGGACAAGAGCCAGTTTTATATCCTCCTCTAACCCCAGTACGTGCTATGGCAGCAGCTGCTCCTAGCGTGAAAGAAAAACTACAAACAGCATGCAAAGAAGCTGCAGCAAATACTCCATGTAGTCCACCACTGTCTTATACCTTGTCCTATTCCTCTAGTGACTATGATGATGAAACAATACCATCTACAGGACCTGAGCCAGAAAGGTTTATACAAAAATGCCAGAGACAAGCATTGGAGGAGGGTGATATTGAATTTTTTCAAGCAATGCCTGTTGCATATCATAATCAAAACCTACATCACAAACAATTGTCATATGAGATGGTAAAGGAACTGAAGAGATTAGTGAAAGATAATGGTTTACATTCCTCCTTTACTATGAATTTATTGGATGCAATTGCAGAAGCACATACTATGTTACCAGTGGATTAGAAATCTCTTTTTGAGACAATTTTGACAGGAAGACTGACGATGGACAAAAAACTGATGTTGATGATGGTGGCAAGCATCAGTGTGGTGTTTGTGAGGGTCCCCAGGACGAGGTGAGAGATGAGAATCTGACTCCAAGTTCTCAGAAGGCTGATTTATTATATTATGATACTATATTATATTAAAAGAAATTATATACTAAAACTATACTAAACTATAGAGAAAGGATACATCAGAAAGCTTAACAAGAATGATAATGAAAGCACGTGACTGACTCAGCAAGTCCAACACAGCTGGCTGTGATGGGTCATTAATTAAAAACAATTCTCATGTTTGGATAAACAATCTCCAGACCACATGCCAGAGCAGCAAAACATGGAGAAGCTGAAGCTTCCCAGCTTCCCAGGAGAAGAAATCCTGGCAAAGGGATTTTTCAGAAAATATCATGGTGACACATCAGCAGTTTATTATCCCACAGTACAAGTTTTTATACTTTTTCTCTATATCACACGCATAACACGCGCTCCTTTTTGCATTATAATTGTCTAACAAACTATGTGCACGCACCTTCTACCCTTTTGTAATTGGTCATAAATTTCTCTGTTTCTCGTTGTAAATGTCAACACACATCTGCATTCTATGCTGCTTCTCCCTCAAAGTTGTTTACCTGTCTTGTTCAAAGACACAGCTGTAACTCATTAAGGCGAGGATGCTTGCAGCCCCATTCCTATTCTCCTACAGAGGACAGTACTCTGGTGGATGGAATTTGTATATTTGGCTCAAACTTGGACATTGAATAACAGTAATCAACAACAGCCCATTAATATCACTGCATCGCAACTCTCTGGCACAGGTGTGTACACTACTGTTTGGGCTCAATTAAGACTCCCCCTCCCAAGCATGGGATCAGTCTACTGTTATTGCCATACGGGCACTACAAAAGGTACCTGAAAAAAAAAATTGGAGTCTGGTTTTTCTGCTGTGAGTCAGGGGCCTCAGGAACCATATATTACCTTTATCAATCAATTACAATCTGCCGTTAGACAGCAAACTTATATGCAGGAAGCAGCTGATGCTGTCTTATAATATTTTGCTTATGAAAATGATAAAAATGGCTGCAAAAAAAGCCCTGGACTCGATTTGTAATCATGCTGATGTTGAACTTTCTGATTATATCGAGGCATGCACTAATATCTCCTCAGAACAATTTAAAGCAGAACAAATTGGTACTGCAAGAACCCAACAACTGCAAATGTCCAGGGCAGCTATTAAGTGCTTTAAATTCAGGGAGCTAGGAGATATGAGGAAGCAATGTCCAAAGGGACAAAGAGACAATAAAAAGCCCAGTAAACCTTGTCCTCGCTGCCAAAAGGGGTTTCATTGAAGCAATTAATGCCAGTCTAAATATGACAAAAATGGCAACCTTCTCCCATAGCAGGGAAACTTGAAGGGGAGTACAGGGTCTGGTGCCCCTTAGTCCAACGGGACCACACTCAATCAGACACCAATACTAGCACAAGCCTTGCAAGGGGCACCTCTGGGAGTGCCAGCCTGGACGTGGCCATCAGCACTACCACAACCCTGAATGATACCTCAGTTCACCTGCTGCCCACCTCTGTGTGCAGGCCACTGCCTTTTCAAACACATGCTTTACTCCTGGGTCACTCCTCTACCACCCACAAAGGACTACTTATATTACCAGGAATTATTGATGCCGACTATAAAGGGGAAATTAAAATCATTGCTTGGACACCTAATCCTCCCTGTACTGTGGCACAGGGGAGCTGACTGGCACAATTCATACTGCTGTCAGCAATTCCCTGTTCAGCACAGATTTTGCAACAGCGAGATGCAAGAGGATTTGTGAGCACAGGCACCCCACAAATATTTGGTCAAAAATTATAGCGATAAAACAACCATTACTCACTTGTCAAATAGAATCTAAGTCTTTTGCAGGTTTGGTCGACACTGGAGCAGATGTTTCCATCATATCCCCAAAGAACTGGCCCTCAGAGTGGCTTCTGGTACCCTCAACTGTGATCGAAGCAGGCGTCAGAGGTCAGCAGATTCCTCAGCAATCCACAAAGAAACTGAAAATCATTGGACTGTAGGGCAAGACTGCCATCTTGCGAATGTATGTACTCCTGATCCCGGGCACTCTGTGGGGGTGAGACCTGATGATGCAATGGGGTTTGATCATTTTAACACATTTTTGATAGGGGTCATTGATGAAAAGCCGCTTCTTATACTGACTTGGTTTTCAAACAGATATAGCAATGGCCCCTGAAAAATGAGCGGCTTCAGCAAGCCCGGATCCTTGTGCAAGAACAATTCCATTTGGGTCACATAGTCCCTTCCACCAGCCCATGGAATGCACCTATTTTTGTTATTCCTAAGAAATTGGGAAAGTGGAAACTTTTACAGGATCTCCAGGCAGTCAATGCAGTCATTTCACCTATGGGGGCATTTTAACCAGGAATACCTAACCCCACAATGATTCCAGAACATTGGGAATTAGTGATAATTGAGTTAAAAGACTGCTTTTTAACAATTCCTTTGCATCCTGACAATGCACCTGAATTTGCCTTTTCTTTACCATCTGTCAATCATGAAACCTCCATGGAATGATAACACTGGGTCATGCTACCTCAGGGTAAAAAACCAGTCCTACTATCTGTCAATTAGTTGTTCACTCAGTGATATGACTAGTATGGCAAAAATATCCATCTGTTTTGATGTATCACTACATGGACAATATTTTAATTGCTTCTGACAATCCTCCATTATTGCATGACTGTCTCGCTGCTTTAAAGGTAACCCTTGCCAGAAGAGGCTTGTGCATAGCCACAGAAAAAATCCAAACAAAACCTCCCTGGAAATACCTTGGTTTCAAATTATTAGAGACAACAGTCACCCGACAGCCAGTAACCCTAAAAGCCAACATACACACATTGAACGATTTGCAAAAGCTATTAGGCACTATTAATTGAATTCACCCTTTGTTAGGAATCACCACAGAGGGATTATCCCCGTTATTTCAATTGTTAAAAGGGGACCCAGACGTCTCTTCCCCATGGCAGTTGACAAAAACTGCCCAAAAGGCTTTAGACACCATAAGTGATAAAATCAATAAGTCCTTTGCCACACGTTGAAACCCAGATTTGCCTTAGCGGCTGTTCGTGGTTCTTCACTCTTTCCAACCCTATGCTCTTATTGGTCAATGTGATGTACAGGAACATCATCTCTGGCTATCAGAATGGGTTTTTCTGCCACACGCCTTTTCAAAAACTATAACCACTCAACTTGAGATACTTCTACGACTGCTGTCAGTGGGACGACTCCAATGTCAGAGCCTGACATGATATGATCCAGCAGTAATACATGTCCCTATTACTGCAGCAGAATTGGAGAATCTATTCAGGGATTCACTGTCATTTCAAATTACCCTTGCGGACTATAATGGACAATTTTTTCACATGATGCCTCAACATGTCCTGCTACAATGCTTCATGGAACTTGCCTTTCAACAACGGCAACTGCAAATGAAAACTCCAATCCCTGATGCAAAGACTGCTTTCACTGATGGATCAGGGAAGACACAGAGCTCTCACCCTGTAGAAAAATGGTAAGGGACAGTGGGAACATTCTATAACCTTTCAACCTGTTACAGGAATCATTGAGAGAATTGATCATTCATACCTGATGGAAGTATCTAACAAAGATCTTTTCTTTTTGTATTATTAACCACTCTGTACAACTTTTTACTTCACAGGTCTCATGAATATTACATTGTGCACCTTAGGTCACACACCACTGTCGCAGAAATCTTTTATGAAAAATCCTTTCCTTAGGATTTTTCCTCCTGAGAAGCTGAGAGGCCTCAGGAACAAAATGTAAACAATGGTTATCTGCTGCTGTGGAATGCAACAGGTGGATCTGTGATTGGTCTCATAGAGTTGTTTCTAGTTAATGGCCAATCACAGTCAGCTGGCTTGGACTCTCTGTCCGAGACAGAAGCTTTTGTTATCATTCTTTCCTATTCTATTCTTAGCTAGCCTTCTGATGAAACCTTTTCTTCTATTCTTTTAGTATAGTTTTAATGTAATATATATAATAAAATAATAAATCAAGTCTTCTGAAACATGGAGTCAGATCCTCGTCTCTTCCCTCATCCAAGAACCCCTGTGAACACCGTCACACACCACTCTGCCTAGACCTATAGTGGAAGGCAATGCGAGGGTGGATGCCCTCACCATGGCAGTCATTATACCACAAAAGTTAGGGTAGGCAAAACTTTCTCATTATTTCTACCATCAAAATGCCCAAGCACTAGCTAAACTATTCAATCTAACTTTGCCACAAGCACGGGATGTAGTGAACACTTGCTCACAATGTCAGCAGACTCTTTCTTTGCCATAAATGTTAGGTACAGACCCACAAGGATTGAAACCTAATGACATCTGGCAAGCATGTAACACAGATATCGAGCTTTGGGACTTTTAGATATGTCCATGTTTCCATTGATACCTTTTCAGGATTTATAGTAGCAACAGCACATAAAGGTGAGAAATCAAGAGATGCCACCTGACACTGGCTCCATGCCTTCAGCATGATGGGAGTACCCCAACAGATAAAAACAGATAAGGGACCTGCACATGCATCTCATAAAACACAAGAATTCTTTCACACTTGGAGTATCAAACACGTCGCAGGTATTGCCCATTCCCCAACAGAGGAAGCTGTAGTGGAATGGGCACATGATACATTGAAAAACATGCAGCAAAAATAAAAAAGGGGAACTCAGTAAGTATGCTCCCTCAAAAGCAATTTGACAAAGCAACCTATGTTTTAAATTTTTTTAATCTCTTCACTAGAGACGACTTAACTGCACATAAAAGGCTCCTGGGTCAGACTGCTGATGGAGAAGGAGTTTACCCAGAATTACATACAGAGATGTACATAGTGGTCAGTGGAAAGGTCCACTTTTACTCTTAGCTTGCGGAAGAGGTTATGGATGTTTCTTTACCTACAGGACCATATTGGCTCCCAGCAAGATACATCAAACCCAGCCGAGGACGACAACAATGAATCTTGTTTTCTTTCTACTGCTATACTGCCATCAAGTGGCAGAAGGAGGAATCTACTGGGTCCACATGATTCAACCTCCGCTGTTTCAGCCTCAGACTTGGTGGGATCCAGAGCCTTCCCTAAGCAACAATGGAACAAAATGGGTAGGAGGAACTTGGTTTCCACCCCTAGATCAGGATATTGTAGATACATATAGTATTAACACTACTTTTGTTAATGATTTACCACCTATATGCTTAACATGGAATCAAACAAGCACCTCCTTACCTTGTGCTAACTTTACTATGCAATTGCATTTAATATATGTACACTCAGAGAATGCAAGAAAATTGAATGCGATTACATTGCCAGCCATTCTGTCTATCTTCAGCAAATCTGTGGATGCCACTCCACCTCATTTCCCCAAATGTTGTTTTACACCCATGTCCAATATACAGCATTTGGAATGGAAATCATGTATAGGACAACGGCCACAACAACAATTCTTACAGTATGGGAGGGTAACTGATTGGGGACCATGTGGTATCCTTAGAGAAAGTGGGACTGATACAACCATCCTCTTGTCCCAAAAGGCTAAACCGCAGTATTGTTTGGCGTGATGGTGGGACGGCCAGATCATTAATTCAGTATTATTTAGGTAATAATCAGTCCCATGTGCAAAAACATTTGTGGGAAATATCATTAACTGCTTTTGGCAATAGTATATACCAAATCAAATTAGATAAGAATGCTACAATTTCTAATTTAACACTGCTGGAGGAGCAATTACTAATGACTTGTACTTCACACCCATATGGTTTTGCTTTGGCTAATGATTTTTTTGACAGATTATAGAAATGGTTTCTATTTTTTATCTATTGATTTTTTTTATTTTCAAATCATGCAAAACCTATGAAGATATGCATAACTATTCTGTTCTTCCATTTAAAAGAAGATCTAAAATTTGGGTACCTGCAAATCTGACTCAGACTTGAGAAGGCCAAGATGGTCCCTCGCTATTGGCTTGAATAGTCCAAGAGGTGTTACATCGGTGAGGGAAGACTCGGAGCCTTCAATATGAAGGAACAGCAAGCTTCGGTTTATTGATTAGAGCATCAGACTTTTATACAGTAAGATAATAAGCTAATACATATTCTGTAACCTAAGCAAGTTATTGGTTATTTTGTACATGTCAGCTCCACCTTTGTGTTTACATTCCTTAAAAGTTAGATTTTCTCCTTCTCATGATGTTTTTAATCCCTGCATCTCTGCTCAAGGATATATAGCTCATTAGCTGAGTTCGTTATTTTCAAAACTCTTCAGCTACCGGGAACAGGTCAAGATGACCTCTGGCATGCAGCCATTCCTCCACAACTCCCCTGTTTTCTTTCTGCACAAGCAATGTTTGATTAAAAGTAGCAGATATCATCTTTTGTATCATATTTTGCAAGCACATGCAAAAACAAGGCAAAATTAGTATTATTGACAAAACTACAATGTCTACTATAATGCCAACCTTAACAATAGAATGTAACCATGATCCCAAACCTAAAGATTGGAGCCACCAATCAATGCCAAAGCCCGATTCTATCTGTAAATTTCCAGTCAGCCTCCGCAACTCAGAGAGCTGTGAGTGAATTGACTGAGAATGGTCGGAAAGGTTCATACAGCACATGCCTTCAAATTCCTCAGTGCCACGGCCTTGAGCAAGTAAAAGAAAATCAATTGCAGCTCTATTTTGAAGCGTTGTTCCCCAGCCCTGCTGTGTTGCTATGGAATGATGCTCTACTTATGCAGGGAATTCTCTGCCCCACACTGCGCTGGACAAGGTGTTTAAATTCAAAGCCTGTGTCTTTAGTGAACAGTTTTCCCAGTAAAGCCAGGAGGACAATGGATTTTATTTAAGTAGAAAGTGATACTGTGTTTTCTCCAGAAGCTCTGAGCCATGACTGTGGCTAAGGACAGAGGACCCGGCTGATGCTGAGATCCTGAAACAAGCCTGTGATAGATGTAGTGTGTCCCAGCCAGCAAAGTGCTGCAGCAGAATGCCCAAAAGCTGTGCTCTGGGTCTGTGGGTGTGTCACTTGCTGCCTTTAAAAAACAGAAATTGGTGGTCTTTGCAAAGCTCTTGGCAAAAGCATTGTTACATTGGTGAGGGAAGACTCGGAGCCTTCAATATGAATAAAAAGCAAGCTTCGTTTATTCATCAGAGCATCAGACTTTTATACAGTAACTAATAAGCTAATGCATATTCTGTAACTTAAGGAACCTATTGGTTATTCTGTAAATGTTAGGTCCACCTTGTGTTTACATACCTTAAAAGTTAAACTTTCTTCTTCTCAGGCTGTTTTCAGCCACTATATCTCTGCTCAAGGGCACAGCGGCCTTGCCATAATCATAACTCGTTAGCAGAGCTCATTATTTTCCTAGCTTCAGACACCTGGACCAAGTCTGTGACTGGTCACGTACTATTCCTCAACAGCTCCCCTGTTTTTCTTTGGCACAAGCACTGTCTGATTAAAAGTAGCAGATATCATCTTTTACATCATTTTTGTAAGCATATGTAAAAACAAGGCAGAACTAGTACTATTAACAAAACTATAATGTCTACTATAATGCCGACTTTAACAGAACTTCAAATCAATAGAACTTACATGTAACATCACTTAACTTTAACAGAATTTAACTTTAGCATCACTTAAACTTCACTTTACAGAAATTAAACTTAACAAAACTTAACTTTAGCAGAACTTAAGTGTAACAGACTTTAACCTTAATAAAACTTAATTTTAACTGAACTCTAAATCAACAGAACTTAACAGAATTCAATCGACTTTAAATTCTACATAACTTAATATAATCTAAACTTAACAGAACTTATCACTTAAACTTAATCACTTAAACTTAACAGGACATAAATTTAAAAACACTTAACTTTATCAGTATTTAAGATTAACAGAACTTAACTGACTCTAAATTTTACATAACTTAATATAATTTAAACTTAATAGAACGTATCACTTAAACGTAATAGCATTTAAACTTAACAGAAATGAATTTAACTGCAGTTAAACTTAACAGGACATAAACTTAACAATACTTAACTTTAACAGCATTTAACATTTAACGGCACTTAATAGATAATTTAACTTAAACTATTTAGCAATGGATAGAATTTACTATAGAAATAAAACAGAATATAAAATTTTCTATAATTTGCTTGCAAGCTTAACTCCAAAATACTAAGTTAAAACAACCTTCTTCGTGTATTTGTTCTAGCATTTTCACACTTGTATGCATGCAAACATAAGAAGTTTTTTCAAGGTATGCTTGTGAAAAAATCTCTTTGAATTTAGTGCAGTAACTACTTTGCATGCTTTTGCATCTATTCAGTGGGCTCAAGGTTGAACCTTGAGGAGTGGTGTGTGAGCTCAGAAATCATCATTGTTGTTTGGAGCTTGTCTTTTAAATTTGGCAAGCTTGAGTGTTCTCTGGCTCTGAGAGGCCCCACTCAGAGGGAAGTGCTAATCACAGTCCCTGAGATGCAGCCCCTGAGATGAACTCAGAGTCTCACTTTGGACCACAGTTTATAATGTCACAAGAGAGGGGCTTTAGTCATAGTAGCTTTTTATCTTGACTTCAATTCAGGCTAGTAACTTTCTTTGAAAGCTCAATAATAAAAATGTTGTCCCACTTGTTTGGT
>NW_005054982.1:18569-33443 GCF_000277835.1 Geospiza fortis
GTTCAGCTCCTGGTGAATTCATCCTGGAGTTGTTCCATACACCTTGGCATGGTGGCTGGTGTTCTAAAAGAGCTAGCTAAAGACTCCAGTGGCTAGCATCAGCTGTCAAAGTGGTGATCCTGTAGAAAGATTTGGTCCTTCTCCAGTGGTGGTTGTCAAGCTCTTGGCCTCTGGGAATACAGTAGATAAGGCTGCTATTGTGTTCCAAACCTCTGATTATTTCCAGGTAGGAATGCTTGCTTCCTCCCCCTGGGTGGAGCATTTCACAATGGGATGATGCAATTTTATCAGTCATGCAGTGAGACTTGATGGCCCATGTTACATTGGTGAGGGAAGACTCGGAGCCTTCAATATGAAGGAACAGCAAGCTTCGATTTATTGATTAGAGCATCAGACTTTTATACAGTAAGATAATAAGCTAATACATATTCTGTAACCTAAGCAAGTTATTGGTTATTTTGTACATGTCAGCTCCACCTTTGTGTTTACATTCCTTAAAAGTTAGATTTTCTCCTTCTCATGATGTTTTTAATCCCTGCATCTCTGCTCAAGGATATATAGCTCATTAGCTGAGTTCGTTATTTTCAAAACTCTTCAGCTACCGGGAACAGGTCAAGATGACCTCTGGCATGCAGCCATTCCTCCACAAAGAGGAAATCCAAATGAGTAAGAAACGAGTTCGCAAATTTCTGGGTTGGTTAATCTTTGCTATTGTTTCTGCCACAATACTATTAACTGCAGCCTCTGTGTCTGTCTCTGCTTTAACTAATTTCATTTAAACTGCCCATACCGTGAGACAGGCTTTAACTAATATCACAAAATAATAACAAACACAAGAAAACATTGATAAAGAACTAATGGGTGGATTAGACACCTTGGAAAGTGCTCCTTTATGGGTAGGTGAGAGAGTTGAGGCTCAAAAAACTCGTCTATCCCTGCATTGCGATTGGGAACATACCCATAATTCTTTATGTGTCACTCGTCTTCTATGGAATGGCATGGAACAAAATTGGGAGGCAGTTAAAAACCACCTCCAAGGGGCCTTTGATAAAACCTTACAACAGAATATAGTCACTTCACACTCAATTAAAAGATCAACTCAGCACTTTACAAACTCTGGAGGAACAGAAGGTGTTGACATATCTGAAAAATTATCTTTCTTGCATACATCTGAAAAACTGGTTTTCTGGGATAAATTTACGAGTTTAGGTTTTTATTGGACTGGGTGGTCTGGCAATGATATCCTTTTTAATATTCTGTCTTGACCTTTTTAACATAATCAGAGCTGTTAAAAGCATGCAAAAACAAGTCATGGTTATCTTAATCTATGACCCCAATAAAAATGAAAGGGAGGACATGTGGAGGTACAGGAAGCCTGGCGCTGCAGAAAAACCCTGGGAAGCACAGAAGAAAGCAGATTACACAAAATCTTAAAAGTGTCCTAGGGTGACGTTATGATGCTTGTATCCCCATTCGTGTGTTCTGTTTATGCTGGATATTATGTTCTGTGCCTTCAAGACTGGCTCTGAAGAGCCAAGCTTTGTTTTGTTTTGTTATCAGTCTGCTCACTCCCCCAAAAGTCAGTGGTACACAGATGGGGCAGTACATAGTGTGGCTTTTGTGTTTTGCTCTTTTTCCTGCTTTGCTCTTCTTCCTGTTTTGCTCTTGCTTTTGCTTCTGCTTGTTAGTTAGCTTAACTAGGCAGTCTGAATTTTCCCTGGACTGTTTTTCTTTCCCTTTTGAGACAGAGTAGAAATTCTCCAGAGTAGAAATCCATTTTGATTTAGGTGAAATGTACATCTTTGAGTTAAGTCTGTAGTTTGAAGCCTGTAGTCTGTAGCCTGACTGCAAGGCCTAGGCTCAGGTATTCAATGTGTATCTGAGACGGGGATAAAAAGGGACCTGAAGTTCCCAGAGGTACATGTCTTTTAAGGAGAGTAATCTCCACATGCGTCCGGCACTGTAATAATAAACATACCGGCTTTACAACTTTCACAAAGTTGTGGAGTTTTTGGATATCTCCACAAAACACTTTCTTGGAACCACTCGAACCTGCTCCAGACTGGGACCTGGGAAACACTGAGTTTGCACCTTGTGGCCTGCAGCAGCTATTCCCAGCGCTGGAGGGACTGATAACAGAGTGACCACTCCCAGGAGAGACTTTCTGAATTTGTTATCTTTTTCAGAGAGGTGAAAGAGTTTTGTCATCCGGTATTGTTCATTTTGTGTGCTGGGGGGTGCTTTGCCTATTAAATAAACAGGTTCTTTCCATTTCTCTCCAAGGAATCCTTCCTGAACCGGTTGGGGGGAGGGGCTGTGTGGATTTGCTTTCTGGAGGAGCCCCCTTTGGAGGTTTTCTCCCAAATTTGCCCTAAACCAGGACAAACAGGAAAGGCATCTTGTTTCTTCAAAGCCTGCAAACCTTGAGAAAAAATAACAAACTGTCAGGCCGATGGATTTATTATAGGCCTGCAACTGGGTTGTGTGCAAAGAACTGAACAGAGATTCTCACACTAAGAGTATATGTACTGTCTTACCTCTGCAATAAACAGATTCATTTGCTCTCAGCTCTTGAGTCTCGCATTGATACACTACAAGAGAAGTAAAATTCTTTTTCACTACATTTTCAGGGGTCATGCAGGAAATGTACATAGGATTAACAGCTGTGATGCAATATGATTGATTACAAGGCTCAACTGTCATGTTTGTTGTTAATAAGAATGCATAATGATGTGTTGTGTGGATCATGGTATCAAGAGTTTTGATATGTGGCATTCATCCAGTATGTAGATGACACACAAGAATAACACAAAGCCCATATTCATGGAGACAGGAAGGGGAGCATTAATTCCCAATGAACTGTATGAGGGAGGAATTCACCATTGGCATCACAGATCTGTGTGACAGACCCTGAGAATCCTCCATTCCTCCAGCCAAAGCTTCCTGAGCAGGAGCTATTCACATCAAGTCTGGCATTGTTACATAAAAAATGACCTTTTGGGCCCCGTTCTGATACTGATATATTAAGGGAGTGTATCTGATGTTGTTCAGGTTTTTCCATCCTGCATGGAGACCATGAAATATGCACTGAGGATGAGACAACTTTAGGATGACATATGGGAATATTATTCAGAGCTATGGTGGTGTTTATAGGATTATGTGATGTATTAACCCCTGCAATTTCAATTGCTTGTAATGTAGTCTTTTTGCCAGTGTAATTTTTTATCAAATTCATGTGTAATGTGAAAGGGGTGCAAGTGCTGTCACTGTGAAGAGTTAAGCATAGAGGATAAGAGTCTGCTACAAAAGTTTGATTTCCTTCAACTAATAGCCAATCTGTCCTGTTAGTTAATGACCCAGATGGAGGGAGCCATGCTCCTCCTAGCATTTTAGAGATGTAATTAGAAATGGGAATTTCCACATCCCACCAGGTTACCGGATGAAACACCAGAGGGTCATAAACATGAGCCCAGTAAATTTGTGTGTTGACCCCCATAACACAAGAGCTAAACAGCAAAACATAAAGCAAAGGTCTTACTGTCTTACTTTCTAGTTAGCCATTACAATGGCCAGATAGGCCAAGAAGGTATTTGCAGCATTGGGTTCTGCCCCCACATGCTGCATCATTCTAGATGTCTCAGCATCTCACCTTGAGATCACCCCATGTTATGTTTTCACTTCTATTCCTCTTCTTCCCTGTTGAAGAGTTGGTCAGCTTCAATTTGATCATCTCCTGTACAGGATTCTCTTGGGCGTCCTTCCAGCTCATGGTACGGTTTGACAGCTTTAGTCGGTACCCACAATGGACCTGTAGGGGATAGAACTCAAGCATGTTCTGGGCCCCATGTTAATAGATCAGTGGGTCTGTGCCAGATGGTTGTATCAGGAAGCCATTTATATAATACCTTAGGATGCTGCAGCCTATCTTTGGGGCTTTTAAAGTGACGTTCTGCAGCTGTAAGGGCAAAAGGGTCAATAGAAGGATTTAAAAAATTTAAAGTAAAATAAGCAAAATCCAGTTCATCCTGCAGTGCAACTCCAGAGTTCTCCCTTTTCTGTTTGACAAGGAGATTTTTGAGTGTGCAATTCATCCATTCCACAACCCCCTGAGGAGTTGCAGGCAATTTCAAAGGAGTGCTGAATACCCCAGGCCTGTAAAAACATAGCAACAGAATTGGATTGATAAGCAGGGCCATCATTGTTGCCTTTTTCCCAACTTGGAAATGAAACTTGAGAAAATTTTAGTAAGGAGATAATATAAGAGCGGATCTTTATTTGAAGGCCTTCAGTGGCACTTATGGAAAGATGTCTACAAAAGCCCACTCCCCTAGGGGTGAGTACATTTTTATAGGTTTTAGGAAATTAGCATAATTGATAAAAAGCAACAGTTAAGAGGACAAGTGATGATGCAATTTCCCCCCCAGGTCAAGCCCCTTCTCTGGAGTCCCTCCTCTTCACCACTAGCTGTACTTTGTCCATAAAAATGTATCTCGAAGAGTTGTTCTCAACCTTGGTTCCCAGGAAGAACCAAGATAGCATAGGGAGCTTGTACCCCCCAGGGCTTGGAGCTCTAGAATTTGAGTTTCTGCCTAGGGAAAGGCCATGGAAAAGTACTGGGAAAACTAGCCACTAATACAATAGGCTGCAGAGCTACAAATATATGTGTGAAGAATACAGGGAACATATAAAAGAAAAAAGGCAAAAACCAAACGACATTATTATTAGTGTGAATTTCCTGTGGCCAGCCCATTGCCACAAATGCACAGAGAAGGTGGTGACAAACATCCTTTGCAGATTCACTTGTATGTGTGGTGGCAACTAAAAAGCCTGAAAATAAGTCAATAGAACAATGAACACATTTCTGCTGACCAAAAGACAGAATGTGTGTAACATCAATTTGCCATAACTAGTAGGCTGCAAGCCCTGTATGTACTACTCCATTGGGCACATTAGGAGAAGAAAAACGCTGGCAGTCAGGACAAGCCTTAACAATCATGTGTGCCTGGGACATTGAAATACTATAATCTTTAGATAAAGCAGTAGTGTTTTGATTAAAAAAGGCATGAGATTCTGAATCAGCTATAAATGTCTGATTAGATGTGACTGTCATCATGAAACAGTCAGCATGAGTGTTCCCCTCTGTTAGGGCACCTGGTAAGTTAGTATGAGAGCAAATACACATGATAAAAAATGGTGTACAACAAGAATGAATGAGAGGTATTAAATCAACAAGTAATAGGGTTATATCAGCAGTATTTATAAAGTGCAGAGAAACATCAGGCATTCGCAGAAGTATTCCAGTAATATATGCACTATCTGCTATGAGATTAAAAGGTGAGTTAGGAAAAAGACGGAACACCTCCACTGCAGTTCTGAGCTCGACTACTTGTGCAGAGCCAGTCTGTGTAACATGATCCTTCCAACTCGACTCCATCATGCCAAGTCACTGCAGCTTTGTGAGTTTTTCCCTATCCATCTGTAAACACAGTTATGGTATTAGGAATTGGGGCTGAGGCGACAAAGAAGTTAATGCTTAATGGAAGAGAGTTTAGAGACTGAAGGAGTTTTTGAGATGGTAAATTAAATTAAATTTCCCTAGGAAATCAACAAAAGAGACAACACAAGCTACTGAGTCTCAGTAAAGAATCAAATTTGTGCCTCTGTAAAGGAATGACAATGATATCAGGATCTCGCCCTAATATTTGACTGGCGCATTGTCTGCCTCTGGTAACAGCATCAAGGCACATTTCTAAACAAGTGGTTATTGTTTGCTTAGAAGTATGGGGGAGGAATATCCCTTCTAGAAAATAAATATCTTTGCTGCCTGTGACTATCTGACCAAGAATGGCAAAATGCTGAAAATTGTTATTAATTACAAAAAGAGTCACAGGTAAATCCTCAACATAATGAGCCCCATTATAGGAGCTGATTTTGTCAGCAATTATCTCAAGGGCAAGATGTGCCTCCTTTGTAAGTGTTCATGCAGACAACAAATCAGCATCACCTTTCATCAATTTGAACAGAAGGCTCATTTCTTCATTTGTCATGCTGAGCATAAGCCTAACCCAATTTATTGTGCCCAAAAACTTTTGCAAATCATGTAATGTTTTACAGAAGGCACCAATTTCAGGGATTGTGGGCAAATAAATTTCTCACCTATATACCATGCAAGGTATTTCCAAGGTGCCATTTTTTGTACTTTTTCAGGAGCTATTTGTAAGTCCCAAGATTCCAGGCTCAGAATCATATGTGAAAGGATGGTGTCAAGCTCAGGTTGATGTTGTGAAGCAATTAAAATATCATCCATATAGTGATATATCAAAGCATTACAAAACTTCAGTCTGATCAGTTCCAAGGTATTGGCTACAAAAAGCTGGCAAATTATCAAACTATTTTTCATACCCTGTGGCAAAACAACCCAATTATACCTTTTCATAGGTGTCTCACAGTTTACGCTGGGTAAAGAGAATGCAAAGCGATAACAATCCTCTGAATGCAATGCAATCATACAAAAGCAATCCTTAAGATCAATTACAACAATTGACCAATCCCAGGGAATCATTGAAGGGGTGGGTAACCCTGGTTGCAAGGCACCCATAGGTTCTATCACTCGATTTATTGCTCTGACACCTTAAAGCAGTCCAGTTGCCTGATTTTTTCAGTATCACAAATATGGAGGTGTTCCACGGAGACAATGTGTCCTAATTTTGATTGTTCACCAACAAACTTTTCAGCTTCTGTCAATTTTTCCCCTTTCAATGGCCACTGGTCAACCCAACTGGGAATGTCTGTCTTCCATCTCAATTTGAGCAGGGGAGTTACATCAGTGACCGATTTGCTAAATTTGCCACATTCACCGCAAGAGTAATATTCCATTGAGAAAGTAAATCACAGCCCCACAGTGTAAATTGAGAAGGCAAAACAAATGGCTGTAAAGTTGCTTGGCATCCATTCAGCCCTGTGACTGTAAGAATAAGTGCACTTTGTTTAGGGGCTTTATGGCCTCCAATGCCTTTCACTAAGGCATCTGCTGTTTTAAGAGGCCACTGTGGGGGCCATGAAGATGCCAAAATGATGGAAACATTTGCACTGGTGTCGAGTAAGTCTGTAAAAGATATGTCATTTAATTGTAAAGTTAGTGAGGGCTTTTCACTTGTAATTTGCTGGATCCAGTGAACATGGACGACATTGATGCTACTGAACCCACCGGCCCCTCGGACTGCCAGAACAAAAAATGGAAGTAATAGCAACAGCGCAATTTTTTAAGTTTTTGAGATAAAACAAGGTGGGGTGTTAGTTAAAACCAGCACTTTAATTTCCCCTAAATAGTCTGAATTGTTATAAACTAATGTTTGTTCATCAAAATATGTAATGTAACTATAGGAGCCTGGATATACGTAACAGGAAATCTTGTAACTGCACAAGCCTTGTTTAACAGGAATAGCACAGACCCACGATAAACACAGCAGGAAGTCCCACTCAAGATAAGAATCCGCTCGCTTGCAAAAACAGGAGGGTCGGGACCACCAGAAGGCAGGAAAAGACCCCCCTAGCAACAGCCCAGAGCAGGAACAGAAGACACGTATGCAGAAACAGAGGACACGTATGCAGGAAGACGGAGTGAATAAAAAAGGACTCAGAAGCCTCGGAAAACTGTGGGCCCTGGGAGAGCAGAGACTCCCGGCTGCCAGCGCGCTGAACTTGCTTGTTATCCTTGCCCAATAAATTCTCAATTGGTATTCTGATTGGCTCAGAGAATTCTTGATTGGCTTAGAGAATTCACAAACTTAACTTATAACATGAATCAATTACACCAACATGTATTGTGAGACTGCTCTTTGTGGTGGAGGATCTACCAATTAAAGTCCAAATAATCCTTCTGGTAAAGGTCCATAAACCCCTGCATTTAGCACATGAATAGTTGAATCTGTAATTAGGGCATCATCTGAGAGGGGTAAGTCCAAACCTCTACTCCAGTGGTAACCTTTTTTGCATCACAGGCACACAGGGGGGAATGGGGGGGAGGGCAGGGCAGAAGCCCTCCTTTCCCTTCCCTCAAGTGGAACAACTCTGTAAATGGCCTTCTTGGTGGCAATTCAAACAGCAGGGGTCCGTTTTCTTATGTGTATTAGAGGTTCGCTGTAAGTGCGCAGCTAAAACATGCTCTGTGCTCCTCTGTCCCCACATTTTGACAGGCTTTGATGTAGGCAAGTGTGGCAGTGGGGTTTTGAAGTTCATTTGTTCAAGAAATTGTTTAAAATGTAATGGTTTGTTCCTATTCACTCCTGTTCAGCTTTCCTAATGGTCTCTCCCTAAGGTTGTTTACCACCTGTCTTCCCGCCTTTTCTTCATGGCAGTTATGATATTTCCAGATCCTTCCCTGTCAATCCTCCAAAATCCTGCCCCTGCAGCTTGTCTGTCATAATTTGCTACACCCATTTATCTAGAAGCTTCATTGTCAGTTATGGTATTTCCCTTCACTCATTGGTATGCATCCTTCCCTTCCTCTTCTCTATTGGTTTTATGTTTACATTTATCCCCCCCACACCCCTCCTATTTAGCCCTTTATTCGTTATTAGTCGGTCTCCCCCCAGGAGGCAGCCCTCCCCTTAAAAGCTGCCGTTTTTCTTTGTTTGACGCTCTTTTGCCTATGCCCCCCTCTTCGAGCTGTGGCGCTGCGGCACCTGCACCACTCCCATCACGGGAAAGAATAAAGACAGTTCAGAGACACAAGCAAGGAGTCCTTCCTTCATTCCTTTACCCTGATCCTTCGACGTGGGTCCACATTTATCGGCCACTTCTGTCGGTCCGGGACCCCAGCTTGTGGCCGAACCTTGACCTCCTGCCTGCTGTTGGTTGAGGCAGAGTACGGCCACTCCTGACATGCGCCGAGGGAAAGGAGATCAGAGCACATGGGCGACTGGCGCCACCCCCTCCTCCCGTGATCAGAACGCAGCGTCAGGCAAGTGAATTAGCACGGGTGAATTAGCATGCTCATTCCTTACTGAGAGCAGTGCTTTCTGATAATCCACATTAGCATTTTCAAAGACTAGTTGTAATAACAATATAGTGGCTGCTTCTTCGTTTTTTATTTGCCTACTAATGGCTGTCTGCAACCTATTAATGAATGTTACATATGATTCTCGAGGGCCTTGCCAAATGGATGCAAATGAAGAGTCCTTTTGTCCCATCTCTGGGACTCCTTTAGGAGACTTTATGGCTAGCTCAGAACTCTGCTGTATTATTGCGCAAGACAAATTATCTTGGGCTGCAGGGTCACCATATGCACCTTGTCTCGGCAGTTCATCAAGACCACCTGCTTCTAAATATGCACTATTATCCATAATTTGTACAGTAGGAAGATCTTTCCATTCCGCCAGTCAAACCGTATATTGTGCTGATGTAAGTATAAGTTTAAAATGCATTCGCCAATCGTTAGGAGCCATAGTGTTCCCTTGGTTAATAGAGTCAATCAATCCCATAGTATATTGCATTTGCAGTCCATAATCTCAGATAGCTTTACAAACTTCTTTTAATAATTCAAACAGAGGTTGTACATTCTGAGCAGATTTCTTAGGCTGATAATTGAGACACATGGCTAGGAACATGGAAATACCTCCTGTTTTTTAGGTCTTCTTCCCCGCATTTTTCCGTAAATGTCAGGGTTAATGAGATTGCAGCGGTAAACCAGGTATGGGGGTAGTGGAGGAGTGGGATAAGAATTAGCTAACACTTGAGCTGTAGCAGGAAGCACAGCAGCCAAATTTTTTATGGGAGTTAAAGGATGATAAAGATCAGGCTTTTTCTCAGTATTAATAGGGCCAGGATCAAAAGGATCGTCATGCCTCTGAGAATACTCATCTCCCAATTCAGCAGGCACTTCTGCATGAACATTGCTAACACGTGAAGAAGTCTCCAAATTTAAAATATCTGTGACAGGGTGCTCACAAACTTGCTCAGCAGGCTGCAAAGTTTTTAGACAAGTATATGCAGTCTTCCGTGTAACTAACATATCATTAGTGATCAGTTGCCCTTGTTTTTTCTGTGTCTCTAACTCAGCTCCCACCTTTTCCCACACTTTAGCATTGTAGGAACCATGGCGGGGGGAATACATTAGAATTGCTATTCAGCCATATTAATAAAGCAGCTAACTTAACTGCTGGGGGTTTAAATCCCTGTTCTTTTAAAATTCTATGCAAAATTTCTAAATAACGCTTCTGCTCATGAGACATAGACTGTCCCATAGTTCCTCGTTCGCAGTCTCACCCGTCCAGTGGGTAGACACAAGGGTTGGGGATCCCCTGCCACACAGCTCAGTTCAAACACGGCATTGCTCCTGGAGATTCACTCTAAATCCCTTCACTGTTTGTGTCCCTTCATTACTTGAGTCCCTTGTGTGTGGTATTCACATGTCCTGTGAACAGAGAGAAGCAGAGAAAAGAATGATCAAAACAATTCTTATCTCATTTCCTGCTCCTGTGTTTTTGAACATGTGGAATGTGTTGGAAGATTATTTACCTGAAGGTGATTGCTTGATTGGATTCTGGTGGACATTGTTTATGTTAATTAGCCTATCAGGTCCAAGCTGTGTTGACTGTCTGGTCAGCAGACAGTCACAAGTTCTTCAGTTTAGTATAGTTCTTGTTAGTGTAATACAGTGTAAAATATTTATAGTAAAATATAGTATAATGAAGTAATTAATTAGCCTTTTGATATCACGGAGTTCTGCGCATCATTCTTCCTGCTCAGGGTCGCCTTGTAAATCCGATACTTGTGAGGGTGCCTTTTTGTAGCAATTGAGGATAACAGACCACCACTTTGTCATCTAGCAGAATCATCTTTATTAAGCACACATGAGTATTTATATGTTTCTTCTGTGCACAAGTTTTAGGATCAACTATACAGCCAGCCAGTAGGAGAGAGACCAATCACACAAAAACAAGAAGAGTAGAGCCGATGTTTCCAGCTCTTATAATTCATCCCACACACATTCACAGCCCACTTTTCTGGGTTGTATGTCAAAGCACAGGTATTTATGGCTGG
This sequence comes from Geospiza fortis, assembly GCF_000277835.1. Lineage (NCBI taxonomy): Eukaryota > Metazoa > Chordata > Aves > Passeriformes > Thraupidae > Geospiza > Geospiza fortis. The sequence goes on from NW_005054982.1 coordinate 29,613, forward strand.
ACTTGATCCTTTGGTATGCACCTTCCCATGAGAGAAGAGCTGTTAAAAATGGTCAGGATGGCCTGAGCAGGCTGCTGCTCCTACAGTGAAGGGTCTGGCAGGGAAGCCTTATGAGGAGTGGCTGAGGTCACTTGGTCTGTTCAGCCTGGAGATGAGGAGACTGAGGTCAGACCTCACTGCAGTCTTCAACATCCTCACAAGGGGAAGCAGAGAGGCAGGTACCAATCTCTTCACTCTTGTGACCAGTGACAGGACTGGAGGAAACAGCATGAAGCTGAGTCAGGGGAGGTTCAGGTTAGATGTCAGGAAAAGGCTTTTCATCCAGAGGGTGGTTGAGTGCTGGAACAGGCTCCCCAGGGAAGTGGTCACAGCACCATCTGTCTGAGTTCAAGAAGCATTTGGACAATGCTCTCAGACACATGGTGTGGTTTTTGGAGTGTCCTGCGCAGGGCCAGGAGTTGGATTTCAGTGATACTGATGGGTCCCTTCCAACTCAGTATATTCTATGATTTATCCCTTTTTTCTCTTTTTCACTACTTGGGCAATTACTGTAGCTATGGTTTGAATCCCTATCTCAGCCATAGTGTCCTCAAATGCAGTTTGGGTCCCTGCCTCAGCCACAGTCCTCTGAGAGTACTGAACTGTGGCTTGATAGGCACAGACCAGGCCCCAGTACAAGGTGAGAAGCTTCTGGTTTTCATTGTGGTAGGCAAGGCAGCCTTCTATCAGGTGATCCATCAGTTTGTCAGGGTTGATTACCTGTTCAGGTGTAAAGTCTCAGGCTATGGGAGGTGATAACTGCCCTAGAAACCTGCCCCAATCCTTCTACACACCCTGCCACCCAGGAACTGGACACCTCAGGGCATATTTCAATATCTCCTCACCTAAAGTTTGTTTTCTCTTACACCACAATGAGACCAGATTACACAAATCCCATAGTGTGCCAACAATATTAGTTAATATTATTAACAGTATTAAACAACTTGCAAAAGTGTTGTGGGTAACCCAAAAGGTTATTGTATTCCATATGTATCTGTGCCAAAAATTGTTACTGTGTCTTTAAGACCATGCAGCAAGGTAACCGGGGGTAGGATGGTACGAGGGGCGCTTTTAAAGTCGACTCAGGAAGGTAGCTCATGCTTTTTTGTAGCATGGTTTTTGCCTCACCAGCTTCTTGGTTTCTTTGCCGTAGGCAGAGGTTCTTCCTGTTATAAATAACTATGCAGTTGTTGGTTTTTGCTATTATGTATTGGCTTTTGAAAATAATTATTAATCACAACGATTTTGATATAGTACAGTTTATAATTACTTTTAACTGCTTTAATATAGTATAATTTGTCAACTTTTGTGGCCAATGCCCTGTGTAGCTTATATATGTTTGTGGAGGAATAGTTATGTGACAGAGGTCACATAGACATGGTCCAGGTGGCTGAAGAGCTTGGAAAATACCAAACTCAGCTAATCTGAAGCTATGGATGTAGCAAGGCCACTGTATCCTTGAGCATAGATACGGTGGTTAATAACAGCATGAGAAAAAGAAAGTGTAATTCTTAAGGAATGTAAACACAAGGTGGAGCTGACATGTACAGAATAACCAATAGATTGCTTAGGTTACAGAATATGTATTAGCTTATTATCTTACTGTATAAAAGTCTGATGCTGTAATCAATAAATGAAGCTTGCTGATCCCTCATATTGAGAGCCCAAGTTTTCCCTCGCCGTGACAAATGGCTCGCCGTAACATATATTAGTGGGCTAGACATATAGTTTGGGCTTTCGCAAAATATTAAAATAGAGACTATGTTTTGCGCATTGTAATGTTAACTTTTGCAGAAGTAGTTAATGCTATTATTTGTGTAACTAACTGACAATGGTGAGAATAACTCAGATAATTTTTCTTGAAATGGCTCATGTTGATTTAATGTACTTGTGGGGTATCTTTTCTGTATGATAAGATAACATTGAAAAGAACCAAGTAATTAGACATCAAAAGAAAGAGTGCAAGGAAGAATTTACTACTGATCCTTCAGTTATCAAGAACTGTCAAATCACAAAACAGGGGAAATAAAAGATATCAATTTCATTTGCAGTATGGCATGTACTTTAAGATGGGTCAAGGGTTGAACCAAGCAAAAGAATTCCCAGAACATGTAAACTCAAAAGGAATGTTTGAATATGTATAATCCTCATGAATATGCATTTGACCAATGTAATGAAAAAGTATATAAGAAAGTTCTTTTAAGCTAACCGACATGCCTCTGGCAGTTGCCAAGCACTCAGCACACTGTTTACTGTCCCTTTTATCCCTTATTAAACTTTTTAAAATTTTAAAGAGTGAGCCTTGTTTCTCACATTCCTTTTTGGATTCTCTTTTCAGTTTTTTTCTCATCTTGGAGAGACTGCACTTAGTGGTTTTGAGCTGCCTGGAGATGAATGCCACAGGCATCGCCCAACTCACCAATGGCCCTTGCTTCAGCAAACCTGTTCCAGCAAGCCAATCTAGCTCACCAAGGTGCCCAGCTGAGAAGACTAGTCACCTCAGCCCAGCTGCCTTGCCTTGACTGCCCATGTTGTCTCCTGATGAGAGAAGGGTGAAGTCCCTCCCCAGGTTCTGGCCCTGAGTGAGGTGCCAGCTGTCTTTTCTCAGCAGAACTTTGCTACCAGAGAGATAAGCAGGATGGTGGGGGGAAGACTATCACTGCCTTTCCCTTTGTCTTTCTAACCACATGCTCGGCTGCAGAGCGCCATCTTGGTGGGAGGGGTGTCTCCAGCATTTTTAGGTGTCTCTTTGTTCAGGGGAGTCGTGAGATATAGCCCTTTTTAAATCGGGTAGTTATTCACTGTTATTTCTTGGCTGTTGCTGTTCTGCTTGTTAACAAACTGGGATTTTTTCACTTAAATCTACTCGTATTCGTTCCTTATTGGTTGAAAGGGATTGGTTGAACCTGAATCCTAAGTGCTATGTAACAAAAGGTTAACCACAAGTACTATTGTAACAAGATGTGCAGGTAAAGCAAGCAAGATAGCAAAGAAAGCCAGATAGCAAAGCCAGTGAGATAACAAATGCCATCAAGAGCAAGATAGCAAGTTTTAATGGAACTTGTAAACTGCAAAATTAGCTAAAACATATTAGACTGAAAAACCAGAAGCGCCCGGTATGCGCTGAAGATAGAGGTAAAAAGTGCAAATGTGAGGAAGACTACAGAAGCCTTCATCAAAAGACCACCACAGAAGGAACTGACGCGTGTGTGAAAGCAACAAAGTTGTAAAACCATGACACAGCTTTATGCAAATATGAGTATGCTAATGATATGTTGTAATTGTGATGTTGTACGGAAGGACTTTTAAAATGTAACTGAAGGCTAAAGAAGATTGAGTGTGTGGCAGAGAGATCCCCCTCACTCCCAGTGCTGAATAAACCAATACCTGCTCTGTAGCCGTCTGACTATAAAGTTTTCTTTTCTTGTCCAGTTTTGGGCTTCAAGCCTATAAAGGGAGGCACCTCATTTCAGAGTGTTCTCCTTTAAATTGTCTTAAACCAAGACAATAAGGATGAGAAATGACCATGGAAGCCTGCATTATAGAAGCATTCACATCAATCTCAGGCAGGCAGAGGGAGGTGTATTCCCTCATCGTTCACAGAGGATAATTCCCCCAGCATGACAAGGCCATCAGCGTAATGGCAAAGCACAGAACTACTGTTTGTACTAACACGTTCCCAAACTCAGCAAAAGATAAGCAGTGCAGCTTACACACTCCATGTCCTACACAGGAGCTTGTACTCAGTAACTACTGTTTACTATAGCATGTGTGAAAAATGCATGTATTTTA
>NW_005054983.1:0-417 GCF_000277835.1 Geospiza fortis
GAATCCCTCATCTGCTTTTCAACCACCATGACGGACAGACTGAGATGTACGAAGCCCCCTTTCAAGGACTGAGACATGACACCCCTATATCAAAGCTCCTCCCTCCCAAGTACTGAGACTGAAACCCCTAACATGGAGGAGGGGGAGAGCTGACCTGACCAAAGCAAGATTTTGCCAAGCGCTACCCGTGCACTGGACCAAGAAGACAATGGCTCTCACTTACTGCTGAGAACATGGACTACCTGTTACATCTATTCTTTATTGTATTTGTTTCCCCCCTTGCAATTTTCAATAGAGTTACCTGTTCCCCCCACGATGGTTTATCATAATAAAAACCTCTGAGTTAGCTAGAGATTTCGACATCTCCCTGACATAACAGGCGGATCCTTGGCCGGACTGCAAAGGACTTTGTCCCTA
>NW_005054983.1:1350-10670 GCF_000277835.1 Geospiza fortis
AAATGCATGCAATAATACAAAAGAAAAACCACTGACAGAGTCAGAATACAACCTCACACCCTGCTAGTTAGGGTGGTGGTAGCAGTCCAGATAAAATGGTCTTGTTGAAGTGGTGATCCTGTAGAAACGATCTGGTAGCTCTTGTCCTCTGGAAACAAGTGGGTAAGGGCGGTCATTCCTCTAGGAATCCAGTGTAAAGACTGACTTCTCTGTCCCAAAACCCAGATTATATCCAGGTGGGGATACTTAGCTCCTCCCCCCTGTGCGGAGCATCTCACAATGGACTGTTATCATTCTGAGTCATGTGGTGGGTCCTTGATTACCCATTAAACAGAAATGGCTCCAGAGGGAGTTATCTCTGAGTCATGTGGCAAGGTATTGATGGGCCCATTAACAGGAGATAAGGAAGAAACAATGCCCCTCCTGGTTTCAACAGCTCTTGAGGATGGGAATAGAATACATCTTTATATTGTAACCTAGGACAGTTCGACATTAAACATTTGTGTAAGAGGTAAGAAACCATTCAACCAAGAAGAGAGTAACTATGCTGCCTACTGGGAAGGGAAGATTTCACCCTCAAAGGTGAGCGTGTTTAAAGTATCAGAAAATAAAGAATAAGACCCATTAGAACACTTACCCCCTCCATCTCCAGTAGCTCCAACCACACCTCCCTTGCCTCCTGATAGGCCTAACCAAAACACTAGAAACGGAGCAGCACAATGAGAGGAAAACAGATCAGGGGATGGGAGCTAAGCAGTGGGACTATATTCTCTGAGACAAGTACCACTAGGTGGGGTGCAGGGAAGAATTGGATTCATAACCGTACCTCTCAATTCCTCTGACGTAAGAATGTTCAAGAAAGAATTAAAAGGATTACTAGAAGACCTCATTAGATTAGCAGAACAATTAGACCAATTTTTAGGCCCCAATATTTATATGTAGGAAGAAATGCAACCAATAATGGCCATGTTGTTTACACCAGAGGAAAGACAGATAATCTGGGTGGCTGGGATACGGATATGGAAAAGTGAGCACATGCAAGGACCTCCTGGAGATCTGAAAATGCCCACAGTGTGCCCTAATTGGGACCACAACAGCACCAGGGGAAGGCAAAACATAGAGGAGTATAGAGCATTAATTATAAGGGGTATTAAAGAAGAGGCTCCACAGGGCCAAAATACTCGTAAAACATTTGATGAACAACAAAAGAGAGAGGAACCCCAACAGAGTGGCTAGAAAGATTGAGGAAAAATATGAGGCAATATTCAGGTATCAACCCTGAAACAGCAGCTGGACTGATCGTACTAAAAACATATTTTGTCGCCCATGTATGGCTAGATACACAGAGAAAATTGGAGAAATTAGACAATTGACAAGAAAGGGAATTAGAGGATCTCTTAAGAGAAGCACAGAAAGTATACGTCAAGAGGGATGAAGAAAAAGCAAAGGAAAAGGCCAGAGTAATTTTAACTGCCATTAGAGAAAGACATATTTGTTTTTATTGTAAAAAAATAGACATTTCAAGACAAATTGCCCCCAAAGGGAAGGGGACCTGATGAGTCGTTAAAACCGAAGATCATGGACAAAGACTCTGTAACTAGTCAAAGTTAGAAAGTGGTATGTTTATTAACTCCGGCGGGTGGCACGGAAATCATCCCTGAAAGGTGTGACCGTGCTGTGTCGCTCTAGGACACGAAATAAAATGACGCGGACACTGGAATCTCCAAGGTAAAAAAGAGGGCAGTTTAATTTCTGACTCCAACATTTATAGATTTCCAAAAGTGACAGTGGATTGGAGGATGACAGTGCCACCTCTCCAATGACACTGAACAAACCAACAGTCCATCAAATTTCTCCTCCTCCATAAAAGAATGCAAAACAATAAGTATTTACAGAAAAGCGCATGAGAAAGTTCGTTACAAGAATGTAAACATCAGAAGGCTTAGAAGAACTTAAAAAAAAGGGTGACAGTGCTGTACAAGGTTCTTTGCCCTCTATTTATTTCCCGAGATCTTACATACAATACATATGCATAACCCCACCATCTCCCATCCGCGCTCTGTATTAAAATGAGGTTATTAGTCCTTCACGTGAGCTTAATTCTTCTCTTGAATTGGGTTGGTGGGCTCGAATTAGGTCAGTGGTCTTAAGGGATGAAGTCAGGAACATCTTCATCAGGTCTCTGTGACCCTCTGTCACGATCCGAGGCCCCCTGCTTTGTGATTGATTGACGTAAAGCCCAGGTGTTAACCATTGTTCTACTGCTTTCAATATGTTCTTATAACGGTTCACTTACTCCACTTCCTTCTACAAACAAGCTCATAATAGCAAAAAGTACAACAATCAGCTCTAGTTTAAGCATCTAATAATCATTAACCTATCATCTACGTATTTAACATACATCCTGATCACTATGAATTGCTTCTAACCCTCAGCTGAAATCTTAACTTTTTGAAATCATGCTTCATTTCCCCACTTTTAGTAGTAAATTCTTTTACTACTATATAAATTCTTCTTCATCTAGCCAAGCTGTGCGGTAGGTGTCTCTTAAAACCGTACTATATGCTCTTGATAGTGAAGTTAAAGCTGCTACTTGCCACAACATTCCCTAATTCTAAACAAGTATTATAACAGACAAAATCGAACTTGTACCAACTAAAATAAATAAAACAATAATTGGATGAACCAAGGTATTGAGCAAGCTGGTTGCTGTTGGTGACTACCCAAAAAGCACATCCCACCAGTGATGGGATGGGCCTTCCTCTAATCTTTTAAACACTCTTTGTATAGTCTCTGTGTCATGGTGTATTGTAATCAAACTTCTCTTTCTTTCATCTTTAATTTCTTTAAGAATTTTTTAATTCATTATGTTTCAACAATTGGGTAACCAAAGTTAAGTTCATCTCTATAGGCACGGGTGATATTTCTTGGACAGTAGTCAAGTTTGCCTTTATATGCTGGTACGATACAACAGGTGCCTGATAGGAAAAATCACATCCCTCAATTTTGACAAAGTTACAAATGCACAAGTTAAATGGAGTTTCATTCACCGTAATCTCATCCACCATTATAGCAGGGCATGCTGTTCTGAGGCAGACACAACCTTGTCCTGTATACACAAGCAAGGTTGTCTGGTTAATGGGATGCATTTCAAAGTGACAAATGCTTTGCTCTGTATCCAAACAAATATCTTTATTATCACCTACATTACCTTCACATATAAACCCCAATTGTTCCCTCATTGAGTAGGGTTCTAAGTTAAAAGTTTGCTACCTTCCTTCAACTTTTCGTGCCCACATTCTGTGTTCAAAAGGATATAGTATGGTCCCCTCATGATTTGGCCCTAAAGGAACAATTGGATATATCAAACTTACTGATGCATCATATATGATTAAAACAAAAGCTGTTACCATACTTGTCATGGGATTATAAGTAAAATTAACAAAAACTCACCAGGACTGAAGTTCCTTTTCTAAATCTGAGACATTATCCCAAACAACTTTAAGAATTTCAGCAGGGAATATGCCTTCTCTCCTATCCCTAATGACTGAGGCCACCATTGATTGCATCCATAATTGTGCCTGTGTACACTCGAGAGTCAAAGAAATGTTTTCGCTAGCTGTGCCTAAGGTATTAATTATCAATTGAGGATCTTGCTCTTCTATATTTTCCTATTCTGGTAATATTTTGGACACCTTCCACAGGCTGGTACCTAATGCCAATAAGGAAAACTGTAAAAGTTGTTGCAATTTAACCATATCATTGTCAATTACTGTCAATTTGTTCATTAATACCGCTGAATCCATTGTGTTTAGAACCCCTAGTCCCATTCCTGATATCTCAGTAAGGTCTCTTTTTTGTCTGGACATATAAGGAATACACTTCTGCAGCCAGGTGGTCCAATCTATAGAAGAGGTCCTTAAAAATGGAGCACACTCAGGCCGAATGGCAGAGGCATTCACTTGCATTGCCATCTCTACCCGTTTTAATGACCACTTTGGATTAGCTAGCAATTTTTGAATTCCTGTCTTCTTAACAGCATATGGCTCAATTTTGGTAATTATGGGAACTATGGGTTTTAAAGGAATTTGAGTAGCCATAGTTTCTCTTAGTGTTGGCACTGGTTGAGTTATCTTAACCCCATCATTTCAGGAATCAATACAAATTTGAGTTACATTATAATCAATCTTAAAATCCTTAATTACACAACCTTCTATTGTGAGCTTAAACTCAGAACAGTTGGTTAAGCATTTGCCACAGCATTCAGGAACAATTCAAATAGATTTCATGGGTTCTTGATGAGATTAATGAAATCTATCCTGAACAAACACATATTCACATCTCTAAACATTTCTTCTTTCCTACACAGTTGCATTTGTAACTTTTAGTATCTGACCCAGAGACCTATGGGAGTCGAAATCATAGGCTTTCCCTTGGCACTTATATATACCAGTCACATTATATATAAGTGGTACTGCATTAGCTGTGGCTATAGCAATAGTCACAAATGCCACAACTCTTTAAGTTACACTTACTTGATTACCTATTACAGCTACAAGCCTTTTTATTTTTCGGAGGATTGTTAAACTATGCTTATAATTTCACCCACACTCTATTTATTTTCCCGAGAAAGTTTTAATTTCAGTTCGTTGTCACCCGGTATAACTTTCTAAAGTCCCTCAGGAGCTTTCTTCACTCGGGAGTGATGGATCCAGGTGCTTTGTTCTTTAATCTTGATTGCAGTAAAGGTGGTGAGGAGCACTTGGAATGGTCCCTCCCACTGCGGTTCCAGAGGCTTTTCTGTAAAAGACTTAACATATACATAATCTTCAGGCTGTACACCATGTACTGGTCCATTTAATTCTCTGCTTCGAGCTCCAGTCACGTTTCTTAATTTCTCTAAGGTGTTTGTTTAGGGCCACCATATATCTGTGTAGGGTTTCTTCCCTTACTTGAGTAGATGTTGTCCCTTCTTGAATTCTATATGGCCTTCCATACAATATTTCAAAGGGACTTAATTTTTCTTTTATTCTTTGCTTGGTCCGAATTTGTAATAATGTTAATGGAAGAGCCTGGGGCTAAGGTAACTTTGCTTCTTGTCCTAGTCTTATTATTTGCTGCTTAATCAAGTGATTAATTTTCTCCACTTGGCCACTTGACTGAGGATGATATGAAGTACGAAGTTCCCAGTCTATGCCTAAATGATGGCTAATTTGCTGCACAATTTTTGAAATAAAATGTGGCCTCCTATCTGAAGACATTGTCACTGGGACTACAAAATGCGATATTATTTCTTGTAACAATGCTTTGGCTACCTCCCATGCTTTGGCAGTTGTTGCAGCTTGAATTGCTGCTAATAAAGTCCAGGGTAAAGAAGCAAAAAAGGCTTTTGCATAATATCCATAGATGTTTAATTCAGCCGCATGGTGAGATGTTCTCCTCTCAGACACACACTCCCCCCCAAGGTCCAGCTCTCTCCCCCAGGGGCCTCCCAGCTGACCTTGGTCTCCAGGCAGTATCAAGGTGAGGCCCAATCAGGGAAAAGGGAGGGAGAGCCTCAGGAACACCTATGTTCAGGCATAGGAACAGGGGAAGGAGCCAATGGGGTGTAACTTAGGAGAAGCCCCTCCAGGGCCTCCACAAGTTGGTATGTTAATGGCATGTTAATGGAACCATTCTGTAATAGGTCATGTTTCCGTTTCTTGTTCTCAGTTGTCGTTTGTTACTTTGCTATTAAAGTTCTTTATTCTTTGGGAAACTCCATCATCCCCGTCCGTCTATTTTTACCACACTCTCCCCGGCTGGACCAGGCTCAGGGTCGCAGCGAGCTGGACTTTGACAATAAGAAAATGAACAATAACAGCAACAATATTTAGAACAAAAGATATAAGACAAACAAACTATTTACACATAAAATGGTACTGGACAGTTTCACCTGCCATGCTTTCTCCTACCAGTCAGAATGTCCTTCTTTTTGGAAGCAAGAGAGAGTCCCTTTCTCCCATCCTTGGCAATAACATAAGGTGGTATTGAATAACCTCCCAGACATACCCACAGCCACGCCCTCACAGTTGCTAAAAAAAAAAATAAATTAACTCCTTCCTGGCCAGAACCACAGAACCAGGACATTATCCATCCTTTATTCTATAACATCTATGTCATGCCCAGATCCTACACCATCCAACAGCCACTGAAACTACCTCACTTGGTTAGAGAATGGTGTTAATAATGCCAAGGTAGTGGGTTCAATCCCCACCTGGGCCATTCACATAAGAACTGGACTCCATGATCCTTGTGGGTCCCTTCCAACTCAGAATATTTAGTGATTCTGTGAAATATAAAATATACATTACACAGAGAACAGCAAGCACATGTGTATATTACATATATATGTATATTTTATATTTCACAGAATCACTAAATATTCTGAGTTGGAAGGGACCCACAAGGATCATGGAGTCCAGTTCTTATGTGAATGGCCCAGGTGGGGATTGAACCCACTACCTTGGCATTATTAACACCATTCTCTAACCAAGTGAGGTAGTTTCAGTGGCTGTTGGATGGTGTAGGATCTGGGCATGACATAGATGTTATAGAATAAAGGATGGATAATGTCCTGGTTCTGTGGTTCTGGCCAGGAAGGAGTTAATTTATTTTTTTTTTTAGCAACTGTGAGGGCGTGGCTGTGGGTATGTCTGGGAGGTTATTCAATACCACCTTATGTTCTTCCAATTCAGAGCTCACTTTTTGGTGTGCGTTGATGTGTATGATGGCTACCTTTTCAGGTAGCTGGACTGCTTCTAAAAATTTTATTATCTCTTGTGTATGTTTAATGCTTTTTCCTTGTGAGTTCAACAGTCTTCTTTCTTTCTAGATAGCTTTTTTCTTCCAATTCAGAGCTCACTTTTTGGTGTGCGTTGATGTGTATGATGGCTACCTTTTCAGGTAGCTGGACTGCTTCTAAAAATTTTATTATCTCTTGTGTATGTTTAATGCTTTTTCCTTGTGAGTTCAACAGTCTTCTTTCTTTCTAGATAGCTCCATGTGCATGGACTACTCCAAATGCATACCTTGAGTCTGTGTAAGTATTAATTTTCTTTCCTTTTGCCAGCTTTAAAGCTTGGGTTAAGGCAATTATTTTAGCCTTCTGTGCCGAGGTGTTGGTTGGTAATGATCTAGACTCTATTACTTCTTGGCTCGTGGTAGCCACATACCCAGCATGTCTTTTTCCGCTGATTACATAACTGCTTCTATCAGTAAACCAGGTCTCAGTGTCCTTGAGAGAGGTGTCCTTCAGATCTGGGCAACTGGAGTAGGTAGCTTCGATGGTCTCCAGGCAATTGTGGATCACTGGTCATCCCATACTACCACTGAGAAAGGAAGCTGGGTTCACAATATTTGTTACTGCTATTTCTACATCACCTTGTTCTACTATTACAGCTTGGCATTTCAAGAATCTCTGCTGGGAAAGCCAATGTCTGCCTTTTACCTCCAAGACTGCTGACACTGTGTGGGACACTAGCACAGTCACCTTTTGGCCTACAGTGAACTTGCATGCTTCTTGGATGTTCACTGCTACTGCTGCAACGGCTCTGAGGCACCCTGGCCATCCCTTAGCCACTGCATCCAGCTGCTTAGAGAGGTAGGTGACTGCCCTGCGATACAGGCCCAGGTCTTGTGCTAGTATTCCTACAGCAATCCCTTGCTTTTTGTGAGAAAACAAAAAGAAGGGTTTACTCACATCTGGAAGTCTCGGGGCTGGACCTGATATGAGGGCCTTCTTTAGTTGGTCGAAGGCTCGTGTTGCTTCTTTTGTCTATTGGAGGTTTCTGTTTCCTTCTGCAATTAAGTAATATAGGGATTTGACTAACACTCTATAATTATAAATCCATGATCTACAGCACCCTGTCATGCCCAAGAAGGTTCTCAGTTCTTGTACTGTCTGGGGTTTTAGGGTCTGGCATATTGCTTCTTTGCAATCCTGTCTTAAGGTTCTTTGTCTAGCACTAACCTCATAGCCCAAATAAATAACTGTTTGCCTCACTATCTGGGCTTTCTTCTGGGATTCTTGGTACCCCTGTAGGCCCAAAAAGTTTAAGAGGCTTACCATCCACTCCACACATGCCTCTTGAGTTTTGGTAGCTATCAGGAGGTTGTTCACATACTGTAACAGCTGTCCTTCTCCTGATGGAGCTTCCTAGGATTCCAGATCTTTTGCTAGTTGTTCTTCAAATATCGTGGGAGAGTTCTTAAAACATTAAGGTAGAACTGACCATGTGAGCTGGGTTTTGAGTCCAGTTTTGGGGTTTTCCCATTCAAATGCAAAAATTTTCTGGCTGGTCTCACGGAGAGGAAGGCAAAAGAAAACGTCTTTTAAATCTAAAATGGTAAACCATGTTATTTCAGGTGTTAAACAGGTTAACAAAGTGTAGGGGTTGGCAACCACTGGATATAAATCCTCAGTTATCTTATTAACAGCTCTTAAATCTTGTACTATTCGGTATGATCCATCAAGCTTTTTAAAAGGTAAAAATAGGAGTATTGAACTCAGACAGACACTCTTTTAATAGCCCTATCTGTAAAAAATTTTCAATTACTGGACTAATCCCTTCTTTGTCTTCCTTCTTTAAGGGATATTGTCTAACTGGTTGTTTGTGGATGTGACAGCATGGTCAGAGAGCGAGAAAACAGGATTCATTTTCTCACAGTGGACTTGTGAGACTTTTTAGGGGAGTTGTAGAGAAATGATGATAACTTGTTAGTGTGAACAACCTGCAGGTGGTGATTTCCTACTCTGTTTTTCTGTTCTTCTCAAGGACTGTTTGTGAGAAAGATGTTTTTGTTAATTAGCCAATCAAGTAGAATGTGTCGAACCTATCTATAAAATAAGAGAATTTTCGTATTAAAGGGGTTGTTCTGCAAACCCACCTTCTGGTGTATTTGTGTAATTTCTTGCTCAACGGTAACAGTTGTTTTCCTTCTTTAGGGTTAACTTGCACTGGGGGTACATTCTTCGCTCTCCCTGGTATGTTAGAAGCCCACACCCTAGGAAATATCTGATCCATTATTTTCCTGTGAATCTCATCTTCACTTTCAACTTTAGCCTCTGTCTTGGTTTGGGAAGACAGGAGTCTGCTAAGGAAGGCAGGAGCCTCCCCTGAAATGGAGAATGTAAACCCTCCCCACCCCTCCGAATTGCTATAATTTTAAATTAAGGGGCTCTCAGGCAAAGATATGGGAGCAGGAAATAACAGTTCTTTAATAGGGAAGAAATAAAAAGAATAAAATAAACAATGCAGTCCACTGGAACAACACTGACA
>NW_005054983.1:10974-15685 GCF_000277835.1 Geospiza fortis
ATAGTCTGTTATCAGCAGACGTCCCCTCCCGAGGAAGGTGTGAATGTGGTCATTCAAAGAGAGAGATAAGGCAAACTGCTCACTTGACAAGGTAATCAGCCATACAGATGGTAATGGAAAACATCTTACATGCAATCTTCAACAGCCTCATTGGTTATTAGCATCAGGCTTAACAATTCCACATACTGTTGGTCCTTAACTTCCAAAGTAATCTCTCTATTTTAGAATATTATTTTTTTGCCTCTAATTGTTCCAAAAAATCTCTACTCAAAAGTGCTGATGGAGCATTGGGCATATATAAAAACTTGTGAATTCCCCATTGTTTCCTAAGTCTATATTTCAATGGCCTACAAAAATAAGCTCTTTCAGATTGGCCAGTTGCCCCCTTTACCAGATTCGTACAGTCTTTTCCCAGTCTCTTTCTTGCACAGCCCACTGCTCAGGTACTAAATGTGACTTTCCACACACCAGCTTTAAAGCCTTTGGTTCTAAATCAACTCAGTCAGGGAGCTGTTGACACTGGGTGCACTCTCTGTACCAGTTAGCAGAAGAACAATAATAACATCCTGCTCAAATCTTATACTGCAATAACACCCATGCACAATGCCAACCTCTAGATGCACTAAAAACTGCAGGAAAGTTCTCACAAATACAAGCTATTCTATTCACTCTTTCTTGGCTTTCTAAATTCCCTACAGCCTGTTGCTCCCAATCCAAAGCTACTAATCTTTTAGCAGATGTCTGATATAAACTTTCTAAATATATTCTCTCATTTCCCCTGTCTATCCACCAGTTTACTGGGTTCACAAGCTCTTACAAGTGGAGCCCAAAATACTGAGGCAAAGGAATTCACTCTGTTCTTCTGGCCAGATCGGATTCTCAGACTGAAAGTACCTCTGTTATAATTTTAGCAATCGGCATCTACAAACACAACCTCTGTGCTTAAAACCACATCCTTAATAAAGGTTTATACTCTACCAAACTGGTCTTGTCCTTTACCTGTCTGTAATTTACTTCAAAATGTTTATGTCTCAGCTCTCAGAGACTAATCAACTCTTTCAAATAAACTAATTTTACTGTTTCATACTCAACACGTGCTGCACCTATAACTTTTGCAGCAAGATGGCAGTGTTGCCTTAAAAATGCACTACAGCTTTAAAACACAACTGAGTCACTCACCCAAACTAGCAGCATCACAATCTTATTATTCTCGTGGGAAACGCTTACAAACACACGATACTAAATCACTCAACATCTATATTTCAAATTCTACAGGCATAAACACCTGAACAGCAAAACGCCACCCTTATAATCTCTCGGAGTCTGGACCCCTTTAACGTGAACACTGAGTGTTACAGTAAATACCGTCCCCTGTAACCAAAGCGCACACACATCACAGTTATAACAATCTTAGACCAGGATTTGCTCTTACGACTGCTAGCCTCAAATTGCTTCCAAACTGAGCCCTCTACAGCACAACAAATGTCAAAATCCCCTTTTGCCAGCAACCGAAGCCCGAGCTCCCCCGGCCTGGTACAACAGTTCAACATCTCTCTCTGCTGGCAACCAAATACCACTGACCAGATACTAGCTGCAATTTCAGTTTGCAAGCGCACTACAAAGGCACAAGTTGTGCATGGGACGTCTCCCATGACTTATTAAACGGCCTTTCCTGACCACATGTAAACCTTACAGGTCACTGTTTGAAACTGTTTGAATTTATAAACATACCATTTTGTCCGGAGTTTTAGTAGTCAGGGGTCCTTGTCTGCTGCTGGATGAACGGTCCAGACAGCCAAGCCCACTCTTCTAGGTATATCCCGGGGGCACCCCGAGGGGGTCCATGACTCAAGTTGGTCTCACAGCTGAGCAGAGTCTCCTCCTGGCTTGGCTCGCCAATTGAGTGGTTAAAACTGAAGATAATGGGCAAAGACTCTCTAACTAGTCAAAGTTAGAAAGTGGTGTGTTTATTAACACCGGCAGGCAGTCGCGCCTTTTGGGGACGACTGCCGTGCCGCCTGCTGGTTTTAATGACTCACTGAAAGTTTGTAAGAATGAGCAAAGAGGGGAAGTAGAAAACTAGAGATGTCAAAAACTCTACCTCCTGGGGACAAAATATCATCAGAAATCCTAAATAAGTCCTCAAGAAGAAGAATTTGAATTTTTAGAGAACATGGGAATTAAAAACAAACAACCTGTGTTTAATAAATTAAAAGGGGATATGGGAATAGTCAAAATACCGTGCAGGTAGCAGGTGCAATAGGGGAAGGGTTTAAAGCATTAATTCATAATATTAACCCTAGAGGTTAAGTACTAATCAAATCATAGAAAGACCAGCTTCCAATCCCTCAGTGGGGAGGTCCCTTCCAGGTACTGCTAACCACTGAATTGACTGTGCGACTCTCAAGCAGAGATGGAGAGATAACCAAAGAAGCACCAAGAAGTCTGAAGAAAAAAAATAAACTAAAGCTCCCACCAATCAGCTTGAGGACTGTTTTAAGTAATACTTTAGTTGGAGAGTTTGAACCCTACCTGCCACTGATGTAATTGTCCTGCTTTAAGAGATAGTGATTGCAAGCATCTGTTGAGGGGAGGTACACAGTGAACCTTAAGAGGTACTGAGGTAATATGCTTGGGAAGACAAGAAATAGAGGGCAAGACCGGGTTGGTCCCTGTGTTTGCCACTGAGAAGATTCCATAGCCCTGCTGCGGGCAGCAATCCCATAAGCATAGTAAAGTAAGAGCAAAAAGACCATGCCAGACCTCTATCATTCCTCAGCTGTCTTTTCCCTTCAACACCCAATACAAATATAATTAACAACAAGAACTAAAGGGCAAGACCAAATTGGCCTCTCTACTTGCCACTAAGATACACCTGGTATGGGTAGCAACCCCATTGGCACGGTAGATGAGAGTAAGAAACCATACCGGAGTGCTATGATTCCTTTTTGTCTGTCCAACTAATTTGTCAATAAGCAGGCCAAAAGAGAACCTAAGATTGTGTTCCCTCTGTCCTCACCCTCATCAACAGATGCTAACATGACCCATTCAAATTTTTATTTCTGAGAAAAGAGAGTAAATTCTCAGAATCGAAAATAAAGGTTAATTGTTCGAGCCAAATGCTGTATGAAAAGAAAAAGAGGGGTTTGTTATAGATGAGTAATGAGTTGGTGGGTCTCACAATTGAAGGGGTGAGCATTATATGTATGTTAAAAGAAGTTTTATAAATGTATAGCTGTGTTAGGGTAATGTGTCTCCCCCCAGTATTGTTATCACGAGATAATCTTGGTAATCTGGGCATTTGGGAAGGTCAGCTTGTTACTATGGTAACACCTGACTGCCAATCAGAATGTAAGAAAGTGACCTCCACCACTGGACGGCAAGGAAGGAGTTGACTGACAAAACTCTAGGAGGGGCTAGAGATATAAAAGGCAAAGCATCCATTTTGAAGATGAGCCACGCGGCTGGCAGCCGAGGGCAGAGGCTCCCAGGGCTGTAATTTTTCCTTGTTTAGTCCTTTTGTTGTATGCTTTGTTAAGGTTTAATAAACCTTTAAAATTTTAAAAAGTGAGCAGTCATTTCTCGCACAAGTTTGTTGCTTTTCTGCATGCATCAGTTCCTTCTGTGGTGGTCGTCAGTCTTCTAGTGGTCTTTTGATGAGGGCTTCTGTAGTCTTCCTCACATTTGAACTTTTTGCATCTATCTTCAGCATATGCCTGGTGCTTCTTGGTTTTTTCAGTCTAACTTGTTTTCAGCTAATTTTGCTGTTTGCAAGTTCTTTTAAAACTTGCTACCTTGCTCTTGATGGCGTTTGTTATCTCACTTGCTCTGCTATCTTGCTTTCTTTGTTATCTTGCTTGCTTTACCTGCACATCTTGTTACAATGTTACTTTTGATTAGCCTTTTGTTACATGCCACTTAGGATTCACAAAGTAATTTGTCTAGTTTTCCATATTTCCCTGGGGCTGCCCACACTTCTGGGTTTATTTCAGCACAAGCCTTCTCAGACATTTTACACAAAGCTGCCACTGTGTTAGCCTCCCTATTGTATTTTACAATACTAATTTGCATTCCCACATTAGCCATCAAATCCCTCTCCAGTAAATTACAATCAAAATTAGGAACAAACAGGAATTCATGCATTTCAAACCTATCCCCCATATCTACTAACAGTGGTTGAATAAAATGCACTCATCCTTTCCACTCACTCCTTGAATAATCAAGGATCTTTTTGACAATTTCCCTCCTTTAGGGATAAAATTTAAGGTAGCTCAAGAGGCCCCTGTATCTACCAGGAAACACACCTCCTCTCGATCCAGACCCACCTTAAAAGTTAACAAGGGCTCCAGTGTCATGGGTCCCTGGTATAATGGGAGTCCCTGACACCCCTAACAATCTATCTCCATTATCCTCTGGACTTCCTCCTCCTGAAGATCCAACTGTCTCTGCAGACAGTCCCGCTTCCAGTGTCCATCTGCCCTGCAGATAGCACGCTGATTTCTCCCCAACCACTGTTTGGGTTGACTCTCCCCTGGTGAGGAGGGAATGCTTCTGTTACTTCCTTGTGGCTGACCCCATCTCCTCTGTCCCAGGGGACACCTTTTGCCCTGCAGTTTATCCCTGCACGACTGTAAAAACTCTGCCATCATCTTTGCGTTTACCTGTCACAGACATTTCCTTTATGAAAAATCCTCTCTCAGGATTTTTCCTG
>NW_005054983.1:16097-21699 GCF_000277835.1 Geospiza fortis
GCTGGCCCCTCAGGATCCATCCCCCCATGCTTTCGCAAGGCATCCCCAATCCGTTCCAACCAATGAGAAGGGCTTTCATGTTTCTCCTGTTCTAATGACATAGCCTTAGCTATGTTGTTAGTTCTGGGAGTGGCTGGTTTAATTGCCCTAATCAAATAAGCACGGTAATCGTGGAGGCAAGCCAGATTGGCCTGGTTATTTGGGACCCACTATGGGTCAGCCTGGGGAATGGTATCATCCTCTGTAGGTGCATTAGGTCCAGCACCGCCCGCTGCTTCTGGATGTTCATCCTCCCACAGCTGCCAAGCTTTCTGTAAAATCATTCATTTCTCTGATGACACAAACAAAATCCCCAAAAGAAAATCCCAGTCCTTCCATGTATAATCCCCATTTCCCAGATATTCCTTTATCCTTCCCCCCATCCCTGTGGGATCATCTAAATATGGGGGTAATTCCTTTTTCAACCCTCTTATATCCTGGGTAGTAAGTGGTACAATTACAAACCCAAACCCTCCCCCTTGACCCCCCAAAGGAACTTGGCATCTGGTGTACCCCTGTCTCTTGGGTCCGGGGAACTTCTGATGTCCTAAATTGAGTTCCCCTTCTAGTTCTAGGGGGTGATATGATATGCTGCCCTCCTCCCCTTTCACTGTCATTATCCTCGGGTGGGGCTGTAGGAACGGCATTTCCCTGATCCCTTTGCTCTGGAAGTTGAGGATACAGGGGATCTGCAGCTGGCCTTGGGTCAGTTGGCAAAATTGGAGGACAAGACAGGGGAAGGTGCTGAAAAACATCCCAATCCTCACCATTTTTCTTTTCCTCCCCCTTTTCTTCTTCCTTCTTTCATAACACGTAGATCTCTCCTGTTGCTTGTTTCAACCATATCAATCCACATTCCTTTTCAATCGATCCTTTCCAATTCTCCTCTAAATACCACCACATAATGCAACACAAATGAATTCTATCTGTTCCATAAGGTGGCCATATAAGCCCCTATGGCAAATCATACTTTGGCCACACAAAATAACAATATTTTACCATTATTTCCCTAGTCAACTCTGACGGAATGCATAATCTGTTCCAAGACCTCAGCATTCTCATCAAGGGACTCTCCAGGGGTATTATGGGATCATTATCCCATTTGCCAGGACCCCTTCCTGGCTTTACCTTTGCAAACCTCCATGGATGCCCTGTTTCACCTGTGCTACCCTCCATGAGTGCCCTCCCAGGTTTGCTCCCCGAAGATCCCATTGTACTCACCGGCCGCCACCAAGGGGAGCTGATCACCAAAATTGGGTGAGGCGTGCCTTCAGCTCCGCTTGCTGCCCACTGCCCCCAGACGGTGGAAATATCCAGGACAAGAGCCCCAAAATTGTCAGGAAAATTAATCCACAAACACCAGAGGTTTATGTCCAAAAAGGAGACAGAGTCCCTTATTCAAATAAAGGGAGAGGTCATGGGGCATTCCCCGTGGGATATCTCAAATTTTTAGAGGATGCAGCCTCCTTTTTATCCCAATTTCCCGGACACATGTCCCTCTCTTTTTCCCCATTGGCTGAGGTACTTGAGAGGCATAGACTTCCCAAAACGCCTAATACCTAAGACCCCCTTCTAATGTATAACCCCCCTTTCCTTTTCCTTGTGTCAATCAGTGGAATTCCTATGGAATTTATGGTTCTTCCCATTGTTTCTTTCATCTCTCAGTATACAATTTTATTTATCAACAGGTCTACAGTTTATTTGTAAAGACAAACCTCTCTCATTCCATTCATCAATCAGTGGAATCCTTCCCATTGTTTCTTTTATCTCCCCGTGCTAGTTTTATCTACCAGCAGACCCACAGTTTGTTTGTAAAGACAAGTCCCTCATTCCTTTTGGTTATAACTTCTAGTACTTTCTTTTCCTACCCTCTCCCATAGTTTAACAAACCCTTACTAATACATTCTTGAAATTCTGTTTAGTCTTGCTTTTAGTCTAGCAAGGACACTGTGTTTTGCACCATACATCATAGATGCAATAAAGTGTAGGGCTAAAAGATTGCAGGGAGCAGGGGGAGGGGCGCTTCAATAGGGCAGAACCCAGGGGGAAATCACCTAACCAACTAGTCTTCTAATTGGACAATATTTGTTAGATATACGAATTAACTAACCTTTTGAAATTGTAGAAATACTGTATCATGTGTGCGTATTGCCATATTGTGCACCTGAAAGATTTTAATTAAAGACTGGCTTTTATATTATCATTTTAACACTGTTTGGAAAGGTTTTGTGGTTTATTCCAGGCAACAGTTTTTGGCATCCCCAGATGGGATGAGGGACCCTATTGTACTTTTCTGAATCAAGTTACATCCCACTGGAATCTTTTCTTCTGCTGGCACCTTTTAGGGGGTTTCCCATGGCCATCTGAGAGTCTCCAGGAGTTCCAAGATCCTGCACAGAAGCAGAAGGTAATATAAAAGCAATTCTTTTTGGTAATCGTTCTGCTAGCAATCGTTGTTTGGGTTTTTTTTTTTTTTTTTTTTTTTCAGAAATAGGGAGGTTTTTGGGACTGGATTACAACCTTTTTGTGGGATCTCTCGGTTTGTAAGGTTAGAAGGTCATTTGCCTGTTCAGTCTTTGAAGGTTTGCCCCGATGTGGGGAGGGGCGGGCCCACTTGAGGCTTCCAGAGGCCTTTCTCCCCTTTGCGTTTCAGCCAGGGAACTGCAGGCTAACCCCAGCTTGGCTCGGCTTGTGGAAAAGGGGGCAGGGGGCCATGGCAATGAACCACACTTCGTTCTGAGACAAGGGTTTTATAGTGCTGTGAGAAACACCTGGCTGTAGTGGTGGTGCCCAGTGCTAGGTACTGGCTGTGGCAGGACTTCTGCCCTACCACAGAAGAGCTTATCTGTTCTATCAGCTGGTGAGATAATTCCAGGCATTCTCCCCGTCATATGAATGGATGAGTTAACCCAGGTCAGATAGGCATCCTTGTTGCATGTAGGCATGCATTCTTCCCTGCAACGGCGCAGCTGAGCCACTGCGAGGTGTGTGGCTGCCACCATCTTGGTTCTGAGGGGGGGACAGGGGGGCACCCTGCGGTTGTTCGCTTGTCGTACAGTAATATGCCTTTCCCCTGTGGCTCTTGGTGGCACACAGTGTTAGGAATTTGCCTGGAAACCTGAATGCTGTGAGTCCTAATCCTGCTCTGGAAGTGTTTTTCTTTTCCTTCCCCTGCCTAAAACGGAACATGGGTTGTGGAAGCTCGAAAGATGAAGAAATTCCTATTAATTCTGCTCTAGAGTTATTATTACGACATTGGGGTGCATTGACTAGCTCTAAGATGTCTTCTGAAAGCCAAGAATTTATTAGATTGTCTACACAGTTGTAGCCATTGCATAATTTAGTGGGAGGAAAGACATGGCCATGGTATGGGACCCTGGAAAATAACATGATATTTCAACTCCTGTCTTGAAACCTAGATGATGAATGTGTTGTGAGAAATGACTGCTCACTTTAAAATTTTCAAAGGTTTATTAAACCTTTACAAATAAAACTAAGGACTGAATAAGGAAGAAAAAAAAAGCAGAGCTGAGAGTGTGACCGACTGCCACAAACTCATCTACAAAATGGCTCCTCTACCTTTTATACCCCTGGTGTTGCATCAGCCAAACCTGGCCCCTCCCCAAGTCTGCTAGTCAACTTTTCTTTGCCTTCCACTGCTGGAGACTTTCTTGCAACTTGATTGGAGGTGAGGTGTTGTCATGCCACACCTCCCCAGCAACAAGCTTTCCCCATTCCTCACTGCCACATGTAAGGGGCACATGTACACACCCTCCCTCCTCAAGTCCCTGACAACCCTGACAACCAAGGCTGTCCAGTGGTAAGAATACAGAGAGGAGGGGAAGGGGGACTATGGGGAGAACAGGAGGTGTCCAAACAACAAACGACAATAACATAGCCATACATCAATAAAACTTCTTTTAACATATACACAGTATTCATCCCTTAATTGCGAGAGCCAATCATCACATTACCCATCTATAACACTGAGTATATGTAACAAAAGGTTAACCACAGGTAACATTGTAACAAGATATTGTGAATGTGCAAGCAAAGAAAGCAAGATAACAATTTTAACGAAACTTGCAAATTGCAAAGTTATCTAAAAACAGACTGAAAAGCAAGAGCACAGAGCATGCATTGAAGACAAAGGTAAAAAGTTCAAATGTGAGGAAGACTACAAAAGTCTTCATCAAAAGACCACCAGAAGACTGACTGAATCATGCTTTTAAAGGGTTAAGATTTTAGCTGAGGGTTAGAACCAATTCATATTGAAGTTAGATACACCAATGATAGGTTAATGATTATAAGATGCTTAAGCTAATTGTTATATTATGAGTTCATTTGTAGAAGGAAGTGGAGCCAGTGAACCATTATAGGAACATATTGAAACCAGTCGAACAATGCCCAGCACCTGGACTGTGTTAATCCATCACAAAGTAGGGGGCCTTGGATTGTGCCAGAGGGTCACAGAGACCAGATGAAGAACTTCCTGACTTCATTCCTGGGACCACTGATCCAATTCAAGAGAAGAATTGCGCACGCGCGAAGGACTGATAATCTCATTTTTATACAAAGCGGGGATGGGAGATACTGGGGTTATGAATATGTATTATTTTGGGAAATAAATAGAAGGCAAAATCCTTGTGCGGGGCGGTCACGCATTTCTGGGACGACATGCCCCCCACGGGCGTAATAAGCATACTACTTTGTAACTTTAACTAGTTAGAGAGCCTTTGTCTGTGATTTTTGGTTTTAATGATTCATGACTGAGACAGAGTGGAAATTATCCAGAGTAGAAATCCATTCCGATTTAGGTAAAAAGTACATCTTTGAATTAAGTTTGTAGCTTGTGAACGTAGCTGTTTAGTCTGACTGCCTGTTCTCGCAAAAAACCTATGTTCGAAGAAACTGCTTCAGCTGAAGGACAGAGATAAGGGGAGACAGACAGAGAGGCTGCCAGAGACAGGGCAGGGTGACCCAGGAGTTCTTTCAGTACTTTCTGATAAAAAAACTAGCTGCAAGGGTAACTAGCTGCAAGTGTAATGCGAAATCAGTGAATGAATATGTATGTACTTGTTGTGAAATTCCATGCATATGGATTAGTAAGGAAGATAAAAAGAGATCTGGAGTTCTCAGAGGTACGCATGTCCTTTTAAGGGGAGTGATCCTCACATGCATCCAGCGGTGTACTAAACATACCGACTTGTCCTGGTTTAGGGCAAATTTGGGAGAAAACCTCCAAAGGGGATGCTTCCAGAAAGCAAACCCACACGGTGTGGTATTTTCGGGGTCCCCAGGATGAAGAAGGAATTGATGAACCTGACTCCATGTTCTTAGAAGGTTAATTTATTATTTTATGATATATTATATTATATTATGCTATACTAAAACTATACTAAAGAATAGAGAAAGGATACTTACAGATGGCTTAAAAAGATACTAATGAAAAACTCGTGACTGCTTCCAGAGTCCCGACACAGCTGGCTGTGATTGGTCATTAAGTAAAAACAATTCACATGAAACCAATCAAACAACCACCTGTTGGATAAACAATCTCCAA
>NW_005054983.1:23780-33329 GCF_000277835.1 Geospiza fortis
CTCACTGCACCCTCGCTGCCCCCCCCCTTCTCCTTCGGCGGTGCTGCCAGCACACGATATCAAATTTCAAGGTGGCAGAAGTACGGGCACAGGCTCGCTCTCACTCTCTCTCTCTCTCTGGGGGGGGGCTGCCTGATGCCTCTCAGTGCTCCTCCACCCTTCCATCCTGCAAAGGCCTTCACCACCCTTCTCTGTCCGAGGCCCTGGCCTACCTCACTCGGTTGCATGGCTTCCCCTCCCCCGCCCAGCCTGCAGCTGCGCAGGGGACCTCTTTCACCCACTGCAACCAACAGAGCTTCCCGCTGGGAGTTCTCTGATTTTAACCCCCTGTGTTCTCAGAGGCGTATCCATGTCCTCAGTGGCCACACCAGGTGCCAATATTCAAATCTGAGCACCTATTGGTTTGACCACCAAACTCCCAAAAAACTCACTTCCTTTCCAAACCAGAACACCACCACAGAAGGAACTGACGCATGCGCAAAAGCAACAAACTGTTTTAGAACCATGACACAGCTTTATGCAAATATGAGTATGCTAATGATAGGTTATAATCATGATGTTGCGCAGAATGATCTGTAAAATGTAACTGTAGGCTAAAGAAGAGGGAGTGAATTTGTGGCAGAGTGATCCCCTTCACTCCCTGCACTGAATAAACAAATACCTGCTCTATAGCCATCCGACTACAGAGTTTTATTTTCTTGCCTAGTTTTGGGCATCAGTCTATTCTCCCCCATGAACAGAGATAGGACGAAGTTTTATATGCGGAATATTTTTACTCCTTATAAAACACCCAGATTTGCGAAAAGATTATGAATCAAATGAAACTCCAATGGAGCAGCCTGTTATGGTTTTGAAGGGAAAGGAGGAGGAGAAACAGTTTAAAGAGCCCCCAAATAGCCAAATCTGTGTCAGAGATCCAGATATATTAGACTTAGATTTATTGATAGCTCTGAATTTGAGGGGACTGGGGAATCAGGGACTCTGTTGGGATGGGTCCTAGCACGGTGCCACCACCACTGCCATTACAGCCACAACCCGCCTTTTTGCAGCTGCAGCTGGTTCTTTCACAACCTTTGCTTGGTGGAGCTGCCCGGCCATGCTAACATGGCCATGGCCCAACCCATCTCCTGCCCCCAGGACCCCACTGTGCTGTGTACATAGGAGGTGGGGATGTGGGTCTTGTGACCAGTGCCGGGGTGGCTCCCCCTCGCGCTGCTGTCTCTGTGCCTCTGAGCCGTGGTGTGGCCGATGATGCTAACACAGTTGCCACTTCCACCATTACAGGTGGAAGAGGGTTGGGGGCAGAGGCCCCGGGCCGCTTGTAGTCCTGAGCAAGAGTGAGGGGGTAGGCGGGCACATCCTGTATGCCCCTTCCCTCTTCCCTACCTACACTGCCCAGGGTGGAGGAGTGGGGTCCAGTTTTGAGCCAATTGATTGGCCTGCTTCATACGCATTCCCCCGTGCTTCCGGGGCTGCACCAGATGGGACCCAGCTCGCACCAGGTGGGGGTACCTCTGATTCTGCGGACAGGGAAATGATACGTGCCCTGAAATAAAAGAAAGGAAGGCTCACAGTCCCTACTCTCCTCCTCCCTTGAGAAGTGAAACTGCAGAACAAAAAACTATTAAAAGTGAACTTCCATCATGGACTGAGACATAAACTTTAAGGAATTTAGGGATTTTAGAGGAGCTGAGGTTTTAGTTAGAGATAAGCTTTATTAGAGTTAATCAAAATAAATGGGTAGGCCTTGATGAAGTTAAGAGTTAGCAGTTAATAATTGATTGCTTGTCAACATGTTTGGTTAGCTGGGTTTATAATGAAGAATATAGAAACTGATAAATAGCTTTTAGGAACATAAGACAATTGTAGGCCTCCTCTGTTCTGAAACCAATTGAAGATGGGGAATGGGAGTTCTACCAAGGGTTCATTTGTCATATTTGCATTGAATAGGTAGAAAGGTCAGAATGATGAAGACTTCATTTACTTCCCATGCTTAATGGCTTTTGAACTAATTACCATACGAAGCCAGGAATGGGATGTGCCAAAGTTATGAATATGCATTTGTATTTTGGGTATTCAATACTTGTATAGATAAAAGGACTCTGCAATCATCTGTAAATTGCGGTGTGTACTTGGGAGCTATCCTGCACGCTGCCCGGCGTCGCAATAAACATACACTTTCTAACTTTAAACTGTTAGAGAGTCTTTGTCCGTCACAGTTGGATATCAGTACTAGATCAATATCCATATTTTTAATAAATCAAGACTCCAACACCTCCTCTGAAGAGGAGGAAACTGAGGAAAAAACATCTTTTGCAACTGGAAAGAGAAGAGGAAAAAAGGCCTAGAAGCCTCCACCCCTGTGGTTGGGCACACCAGAACTAAAAAGGAAGAAGCAGTTATTCAAGTTCCCTTGAGACAAGCTATGGGTAGCCAGGGTCCTGTCTTAATAAGTGTTCCCTTTTCTCTTGCTGAGCTGCAGCAGTGGAAGACGTTAGAGAGTATAGAGACAATCCATAAAAGCTAGCTAGATTTGTAGAAAGAGCTATTAAATTGCAGAATCCAGATTGGAACGATTTAGATGTTATAATGGATACTTTGCTTAATAGATCTGAGAAAGAGATGATAAGAAGGGCAGTGTCTTATATTGAAAGATGTAGCTGGGGGTGTGTATTCTATTTGCCATCTGTTAGAGGCAGGGCAGTTATCTTCTGTTAACTGGGCAGTTTTCTTTATCTCTTCGACAACCAATCCTACCTCCGGGAATTATCTTCTGTTAATGGGTCATTGAATCTCACTGCATGACTGATAAAATTACATCATTCCATTGTGAGATGGTCCACCCAGGGGTAGGAGCCAAGCATTCCTACCTGAATATAATCAGAGATTTGAAGACCACAGGCAGCCTTTTCCCACTGGATTCCCAGAGGAGCAGCTGTCTTCTCCACTGGATTCCCAGAGGAAGACCAGGCCCATCTATACTACCGCTGGACCTTCAGAGGAAAACTACAGCCTTCTACAGGATCACTGCTTCAACAGAACCACATTTGTCACTCCAGGAGGACTGCAGCCACCATTTAATTGGACTGCTACCAACACCCTGACCAACAGGGTGTCAGGTCATATACTGACTCTGTCAGTGGGTTTTTTTCATTTGTACTATTGCATTCGTAATTTTAGTTTTCCTAGTAAATAACTGTTATTCCTATTCCCATATCTTTGCCTGAGAGCCTCTTAATTTCAAAATTGCAATAATATGGAGGGAGGGGGTTAACATTTTCCATTTCAAGGAAGGCTCCTGCCATCCTTCGCAGACACCTGTCTTTTCAAACCGAGACAGGCAGTGTGGTCTGCAATTGAGGCACAGATAGCAGCTGGAACTATTCAAGGGTCAGTTAATGATTTTTTTCCCTTCAGAGGATACAAAGTGGGACCCCAATGTAACAGAGCAAATTAATAGATTGAAATTATATCAGAATTGGGTGGTCTATGGGATGAGAAATGCTATTCCTAAAGCAATAAATTGGTCAAAATTATACAACATATAGAAAAATGAAGACGAATCCCCAACAAACTTTTTGAGCAGGCTAAAAGAGGCTGCACAAAAGTACACAATTCTAGACCTTGAATCAGCTGAAGGGAAGGCACACTTGGTCTATCTGTTTATAGGTCAGTCTACAGACAATATAAGGATAAACCTGTAAAACGTAGAGCAGAGGGAAGATCTAGGTAAACTGTTGGACATTGCTTGGAATGCATATTGGAATAGGGGTTCAAAAACCAGAGATGCAAAAGATATGGAGAACTGCCACAGGTGTAATAGATGCAAAGGCCAGCATGGTAAGGGAATCAATCAGGAAAAGACATCTAAGGAACCTAGAAAGGGTACTCCTCTGGATAAGAGCCAATGTGCTTTTTGCAAAAAGAAAGGATACTGGAAAAATGAGTGTTTAATGTTGTCAAAAAAAAAAATTTCTAGACTCAGTTCCCGAACTAGCTGTGAATACAGAATGAGAGGAACCGAAGATTTCTTCCCTAGCAGAGCCTTTGGTTATAGCTAAGCTGGGGAAAGATGAAATTGAGTTTTTGGTGGATACAGAGGAAACATATTCTGCATTAAATACTTTAGAAGAGAAACTGAGTCAAGACACTGTAAAAGTGGTTGAAGCCACAAGGGTATGTGAAACAACGTTTTTTTTCCAACCTTTGAAATTTAAATTGGGAAAACACTGGGTGACTCACCAATTCCTCTAAATGCCAAACTCTCTTAAGCCTTTGGTGGGTAGGGATCTATTGGAAAAATTAGAAGTGGAAATTAAATTTTGGAAAAGGAAGGAGGGGGGGAAATACAAATTCCTGAAACTAAATTCATCAAAGCAGCTGCCATTTTCATATGGGACGATCATGGTGAAATCCCCACAGAAGCTAAAAATGTAGTAATTCCATTAGTATGGGCCAGTGATTTTCCTGGGAAGTCCAAACAGGCAGAACCTGTAAGCACTGCACTCAAATCAGGAGCCACACTGGTAAGACAAAAACAATACCCTTTGAAGTTAGAAGGTTGTAGAGGGTTAGGCCCTATAACCGCGAAGTTCCTTAAATTTGGGTTATTGGTGGAATGTGAATCCAAATGCAACATGCCCATCCTGCCTATAAAAAAGACTGTTGGTAAAAGCTATCAATTGGTGCAGGATTTAAGGGTAATTAACAAAATAACAGAGGATATTCATCCAGTAGTGGCCAACCCATATACGCTTTTGACCACATTGACAGACAACAGAGTGGTTTACTGTGTTAGATCTCAAAGCTGCCACCTTCTGCATTCCTGTAAATAAGAATAGTCAAGAACTTTTTGCTTTTGAGTGGGAAAATCCTGAGACAGGGAGAAGAAGCCAACTCACCTGTGGAGTCCTACCCTAGGGTTTCAGGAACAGCCCAACTATATTCAGAAATCAGCAGACAAAAGAATTGGAGAACTGGAGAAGACAAGAACCAGGAGGGGGTGTTTTAAAATATGTGGACCA
The DNA here is from genome assembly GCF_000277835.1 of Geospiza fortis. Classification (NCBI taxonomy): domain Eukaryota; kingdom Metazoa; phylum Chordata; class Aves; order Passeriformes; family Thraupidae; genus Geospiza; species Geospiza fortis. The sequence goes on from NW_005054983.1 coordinate 28,805, forward strand.
TATACTGATTGCTGATAAAGATCAAGACAACTGCATCGAACTCACTAAGTTTGTCAAACTTTTTGGGACTAAGTGGGTATAGAGTCTTGAAAGAGAAAGTACAGATTGCCAAGGAAGCAGTGATTTATTTGGGGCTTGACATTTTTTGAGGATGTTGGCAACTGAGCAGAGATCACAAAGAAGCCATCTGTCATCTCCCAGAACCTAGCACTGTGAGAGAAATGCAAACCTTTCTGGGAATCATAGGTTAGTGTTGCTTATGGATACCAAATTGTGGGTTAGTGGTAAAACCTCTGTATGGAGCACTAAAAGCAGCCTATGAGGGAATCATGATATAGACAGATAGTAAGAGCCGCATTTCAAACACTGAAACATTCTTTGATGTCAGCTCCAGCATTAGGACTGCCAGACTTAACTAAGCTTTTGGAATTATTCACATATGAGTGACTGAATGTTGCTCTGGGGGTACTGGCTCAGTTCCTTAGAAATCAGCGAAGAGCTGTGGCCTACTTATCAAACCAGCTAGACAATGTTAGCTAACAGAGGCCTGTGTGTTTGAAAGCTGTGGCAGTTACTGCTATATTGATTGAGGAAGCCTGGAAATTCACCCTTGGGCAGCACATTGTAGTATATGTACCCCATGCAGTACTAACTGTACTTGAACAAAAGGGGGGCTACTGGCTCTCCCCTAACAGGATGCTTAAATACCAGGCTGTGTTAACGGAGATAGATGATGGTGATGCCTTAAAGAACCTAGAAAGGAAACAACACACTTTCAAGATAATATTAGTATAGGAGGTAATATAAAGCCTGGTCTTTATTTGGGGGCTTCCAGGGCCAGATATGGAAAATGTCCACAAAATGCCCACACCCTCCCCTCCCCTGGGGTGAATACAATAGAGTTGTATAAGTTTAGCAAATTAGCATAATTGACAAAAAACCACCAATTAGAGACACAAGTGGTGAGGCAATTTTTCCCTGCTTCAACTCTCTCTGAATCCTGCCCCCCCTTAGATGGGACTAAACTTTAGGGATGAAAATATGTCTTGAAGATCTTGTCTCAACCTTGGTTGCTAGGGAAAAACCAAGATAGAATAGGAGCCTTTGAATGTGTTTTGCCTTTCTGCCTATCAGGGTAGTGAAAAGGTAGGGAAGACTAGCTACTGTGGTAATCACATATCCTCTGAACAGAGAGAGACGTAATTCTCTCTCAGGATTTTTCTGGGAAGCTGTGAGAAAGCTCAGAGAAAACAATTCTTATCTCCATTTGCTGCATCTGTTGTTGTGCACATGTGGAATGTGTTATGGAGATTATTTACCAAAGGGTGGTTTCCTAATTGGACACTGGATGGTGTTTTGGATTCATTGACCAATTGGACCCATGTGTGTATCGGACTGTCTGGCAAGGGCGATGGGCTTTTCTTAATAGCATAGTATAGTACAGTAACAATAAAGCAATTGATCAGCCTTCTGCAATCATGGAGTCAATGCTCATTATTCCCCGTTCAGGGGGCTGCTGCTACTATAAGCTACAAATACAATAATAAGCTACAGAGTTACAAATAAATGTGTAAAGAATGCAGAGAATATATAAAAGAAGACTAGAGAGAATATATAAAAGAAAAAAGGCACAAATCAATTCGGCATCATGTTACCCCAAATACAACTTCTGTCATCAGTTCTGCTGTGTTTCTGTCCTCCACATTGATTGACAGTATGCCTGAGCATAACTGTTTACAGACAATAGAGGAGGCCTATTCCAGCAGACCAGACCTGAAGGACATGCCTCTAGAAAATCCAGATTGGGAACTGTATACGGATGGAAGCAGTTTTGTGCGAGAAGGTAAAGGAATGGCAGGTTATGCAGTGACAACCATGGATAAGGTAATAGATGCAAAGGCCTTGCCACAAGAGGTATCATCACCGAAAGCTGAACTGATTGCACTGACAAGAGCTCTAGAACTGAGAAAAGGAAAGAAGGAATTGTATGGACCGATTCTAAACATGCATTTAGCGTAGTACATGCCCATGGAGCCATCTGGAAGGAAAGAGGGCTGCTGACTGCTCAAGGTAATGGAATCAAGTATGCTGATACATGCACTCCTGCAGAGTATTTGGAAGCCTACAGAGGTGTCTATTATGCATTGCAAAGCTCATCAAAGGGGGAAAACAACTCCTGAATTAGGGAATCGCTGTGCCAGTGAAACAGCAAAAGTGGCTGCAGAACAAGGCATTCTAGCAGTAGCACCAGAAAAAGAAATTGATCTGTCAGGGTTTACCCCAAAGTATGATCAGAAAGACCACCAGTTAATTGACTGCCTTAAGGTTGAAATAAAAAAAAAAAGTGGATGGGCTGTATCACCAACAGGACAGGTTGCAGTCTCACCCCTGCTCCTTCAGGAGATAGCTCTGCGAGAATATTGAAGGTACCCATTGGATAACAGAAAATCTTTTGAAACATCTGAAAAAAGTAGTAATAGGAAGGGGAATGACTGAAGTTGTGCAAGCTATAATAAGCAAGTGTGAAATCTGCTGTTGAAACAATCCTGATATGAGCAAAAGGGTAGTGCTAAGGATGACAAAGGCTGGAGACCTTCCCAGAGACTATCAGCAAATAGATTTTGCTGAGTTACCACACAAAGAAGGATACAAGTATTTACTGGTGTTGGTTGACACTCTCAGTGGATCGCCTGAAGCTTACCCGTCATGCTAACACAGCAAAAGAAGTGGTAAAAGTTTTGTTTCATCACAGAATTCCATGATTTGGGGCTCCTTTGCAGTTGTCATCAGATAGAGGGCCACACTTTGGCGCAACAGTAGTGGAGGAGGTTAGTCGAATCCTAGGATTTGTTTGGGATCTGCATATTTCCTACGTACTCCAGACAAGTGGCAAAGTTGAACACATGAATGGAAGTCTCAAAACCCAGATTAGCAAACTTTGTCACAAGATATCTATGACATGGGTTCAGGCCTTGCCTATAGCCTTACTGAGAATCCACATACAACCAAGGTGGAGGTACAACATAAGTCCCTATGAAATATTATATAGCAGGCCGTATCAAACTCCACATATCCCAGGAGTGTGGTGGTTTTGCATGGGAGGTGTGAAAAGTGCATATTATATGATTGGCTCTTTGCAGATATTAAAAGGAATACTTGTCCTAGGGTGACGTTATGATGCTTGTATCCCCATTCGTGTGTGCTGTTTATGCTGGATATTATGTTCTGTGCCTTTAAGACTGGCTCTGAAGAGTGAAAGTTTTGGTTTGGTTTCTTATCAGCTGCTCCCCCACAGCTGGCAGGACACAGAGACAGGGCAGTACATAGTGCTGCTTTTGCTTTTTGCTTGGCTTTTCACTTTGCTCTCGCTCTTGCTTCTGCTTACTCTTGCTTCTGCTCATTAGCTAGTTTAGCTAAACAGTCCAAATTTCTTCCTGGACTGTTTCTCCTTTCCTTTTTTTGGACCTACTCAAACCTGCTCCGGACTGGGACCTGGGAAACACCATGAGTTTGCACCCTATGGCCTGCAGCAGCTGCCCCAGCGCCGGAGGGATTGATAACAGAACGACCACCCCCATGAGAGACTTTCTGAATTTGTCATCTTTTTCAGAACAGTGAAAGAGTGGTGTCATCCGGTATTGTTCATTTTGTGTGCTGGGGGGGTGCTGTGCCTGTTTAATAAACAGGTTCTTTCCACTTCTCTCCGAGGAATTCTTCCCGAACCGGTTGGGGGGAGGGGCCATGTGGGTTTACTTTCTGGAGGGGCCCCCCTTTGGAGATTCTCTCCCAAATTTGCCCTAAACCAGAACACTGTGTGATCAGACCGAGTCACTTCCTCAATGTGACATCAGTAGCATGATGTAAGGGACTTTCCCTTGAACATCCAGCTCAACACTGGTAGGCAGGGTCCCAGAAGGAGCTGCGCTTCAGTCCCAGAATATTTTTTTCAATTAGGGTATAACAATCCCCAAATCCTTTTATCCCTGTCTCCAGAACCCCAGGGGTCATCTTAGAGTTTTCCCAGGTACTTTTTGCCAGAGACTCAAGGAAGGACCATTCCAAAGTAGTGTGATAAATACAGTTTTAGGTTATAACATAATGTTAAAATAGAAACTATGCGATGTAAGATACTTTTTTTAATTAGCTCAAGAAAGGCATGAGATAATCAAGAAATTCTTCACACAGAGATAACAGCAACAAGACACCTAATTCCCCAAGAGAAGAATTATTGCCTCCTTATTGGAAAAGACCAAATTTCTTTCACCTCCTTCCAGACATTGAGGAGCCAACAAGATTAAGGGGGAGAAGTTGCAATAACCAGGAACACTCTTTGTTTGAAAAGAATTTATGCATCATGTATGAGATATATGAATATGCAAGAGGCTATTGCTTTTAAGAGTTAATCCTTTGTTAGCCAGTGTGCTTTTTTAGGAAAGAATCTGAATGATTGTAATTCTTTGCCTTTTTATTTTCCTTTATTGTCCTAACTCTGATTGTACAAATTCTTATTGCTTTAATTTGTATT
>NW_005054984.1:0-3410 GCF_000277835.1 Geospiza fortis
TGTGATGAAAACTTGTACGACTTGGGCTACAAGAATACTCGTCTGCTTTAACAATAATGAAGTGGGATGACAGGGATGAGACTGTGCTTGACATGGCCAAGAAGCTCTGAGCATATGCAAATGCTGTGCATGGCCCAACACATGACAGAATTGCAGCTGTGGAAACACGTCTGCAGAAATTAGAAGATAAGCTGGAGGAGAATCACAAGAAACTCAGGGAGGAGATTAAAGAGGGCTTTCTCCAAATCTCGGCAGTACAGATCAGAGGTCCTGGTACCAAACGCAGACATCCCTCAGATAGGGAGAGAAGGTACATCCTATGAGCTGAGCTGTGGTTCTTCCTGCGTGATTGTGGGGTATCATAGCATGACATCCCCAGCCAGGTAATAATTAGCATTGACTCCATGATTCCAGAAGGCTGATCAATCGCTTTATTATACTATACTTATTAAGAAACCCATTGCCCTTACAGACAGTCCAATACAGACTGACCAGATTGGTCAATTAATCAAAACGCCATCACCATTGGCTAATTAAGAAAACACCATTTGGTAAACAAAACTCCATAACACATTCCACATGTTAACAACAACAGGTGCAGCAAGTGAAGATAAGAATTGTTTCTCATTATTTTCTCTGATCTTCTCACAGCCTTTCACCAGCATGATGCCTGGGAAAGTTGTGCCTGTTGCTCTCTGTGACCAGAGAGCAGCTGTCACAGTGGGGAAAACACAAGGAGGTGGGATGGAAAATCTACTACTGCTCTGGCACAACGGGTGCTTGAATTGCAGGACAGCAAGACTGAGAGAAAAAGTTCCACTAAAAAGGAAACAGCTCCAGTTGCCTGTAGCCAAACTGCTGGGTGTGATGATGATGACATGTCCGATCCCCTTGAAGAAACCTATAAGACATATGGCCAGGGAAAGAATAGCCAGGCTTAGAGAGGCCCCGCCTCTAACCAGATAAAGGATAGGGAAAACCATGTTTTTTGGACTGTGTGTCATTGGCCTGGCACATCGGAACCACAAAAATATAAAGCTTTGGTTGATACTGGTGCGCAGTGCACATTAATCCCATCAAGACGTGGGGGCAGAATCTGTTTCTATTGCTGGAGTGACAGGGGGATCACAGGATTTCACTTTGGTGGAAGCTGAGGTGAGCCTGACTGGAAATGAGTGGAAGAAACACCCCATTGTGACTGGCCCAGAGGCCCCATGCATTTTAGGCATAGACTTCCTCCAAAGTGGTATTTCAAAGACCCAAAGGGACTCAGGTGGGCGTTTGGGATAGTGGCTTGTAAAGGCTGATCTCCCCTGGGGCCTTCAGGTCCAAACTGGCTAGCTCTGGCCCCTGGCCCCTCGCAGCCTTTACAAGGACAAAAGTAAAAGACTCGAGGTGCTCTTCTCCTCGGGACCAAAAATCCCACAGCTTTATTGTGGAATTACTCCAGGGGGTCTGAGATGGGAAAGAGGCAGTGTCCCAGGGGAGAAAGAGGCTTGAGGGTCTCCTCCCAGGAGATTTTAAGCTCAGGGGAAGGGGGGCGGAGGAAGAGGGCCACAGCCAATGGGATACAAGTGAGGAAGGGGCAAGGGGAGGAGTAAACCTGGAACAAACCATTACCACTGGGGCTTTGGGGGGAAGAATGGGACAAACCATGTGATCAGTGCAAATTACCAAACACCCAGTGCAAAAACAACTACTAGATAAACTATTTAGTGCAATACAACACCTCCCCCTTTTCTGTTAAAAACAAAGTTAAGAGAAAGCATCAGGCCTATTTCTGATACAGATTATTAATTCATCCACCATTCATGATTTGCGGGCCTGTCAGTTAGCTTTAGGTCCACAAACTCTGTGCGGTTGACTTCTGAGGTAGTAGAGATTAAACCGTTGATAGCTTTGAAAGTATGTGACGTAGAATTCCGGACACTAACATGATTAGAAAAAGAACAACAAAAAAACAATAGAATAGTCTTAATTATCGAAGTCTACCACCCTGAGAGTCCCCAGTCCTTGAACAGTCCCTTGAACCAGTCCTCGGATTCCTGCTTGACTTGTCTGATCAGGCTTTTCATTTCTTGGAGAGCTGCGTGGACATTGGGTGCTTTCGATGTTAAGTTCAAGCAACAAAGTCTTTCAAATTCCTGGCACTCGTGTCCATGCAGCGTTCGTGCCAGGGTCACTTAGATGTTTTGGAGTGGCTGAGGGACAATCCAAGCAGCTGTCAGACTGCCCAGTGCTAATAGGATGACAACTTGGACAGGGCTCATCATCAGGTTAGGTGGGAGGTAGATTTTCCTCTCTAAAAGGAAAAACAAACATTTTAAAATACATTAAAGTTCAGGGATCTGCCAGAATGAAGCTAAATCTTTTAGGAAGATTCTTCTTCCTCTTTCTGGCGGCATCTTCTCTTTGAGGCAACGGCTGCTTGCTTCTGGATTTTTGGGGACGAAAGGTTTTATCCACTTTTGGGGCATTCATCGCAGACCTGTGGGGGTGGACACGCACGTGTAGCCATGCCCCCAGGTAACAAGATCACAAGGGCCCTTGGTTTCCCAAGTTTCTGGGTCCTTAATGAGAACTGGTGGACGCTGTGACAACTTAAACCGATTGTTACTGTGGAAATGCTGTACTACTGGAGGACTCGTGTTTTCAAATGAACAATTAAAAAAATTAATCTTAAACAGGGCTTTGCAGAGCTTTTGTTGTGGTGTCATCTAAGCTGCTGAACTGCTCTGCCTAGCCAGGACTTGTTTGAACGTATGGTGGGCACGCTCAATCACAGCTTGACCTGTGGGGGAATGGGGAATGCCTGTCTTATGCTCCACTCCCCACTGCTGGACAAACTCTAGGAATTCCTTGGAGGCATACACTGGGCCATTGTCGGTCTTAATCTCCCTAGGGATCCCCAACACTGAAAAGGCTTGCACCAAGTGTTGTTTGGCAGGCACAGCCCTTTTCCCTGTGTGGGCAGAGGCACCTGAATATGTGTCTATGCTGACATGTACATATTTACAGGCGACCAAAACTGGGAATGTGTGTGATGTCTGTTTGCCGCACTTCGCAGCTTCCAAGGCCTCAGGGGTTAACCCCAACACCCAGTGATGGCACGGCCTGGAGCTGGCAATTGGGACAGGTGGCCACAATGGCTCGAGCCTGACTCCGTGTTAGTTGGAACTGACGCATCTGACCTGGCACATTTAGATGGTATTGCTGGTGACTTAGCTTTGCTTGTTGGAAGATGTCTGGAAGGCGTGCCATTTCTGCTGGGGTGGCAACAGAATCCGCTTTACGATTACCTTCTGTGATCTTGCCTGGCAAATCAGTATGTGACCTCACGTGCATCACATAGAAAGGATGCTCCAGCTGCGAAACTAAATAAATTAGTTTTGAGAGCAACCTGAAGAGAT
>NW_005054984.1:5472-8182 GCF_000277835.1 Geospiza fortis
AAGGCCTGACCCAGTTCAAAGACCCACACAGGGAATGGAGATCTGCTAGGGTTTTGGGATCACTCTTGATTTCCAATTTCTGCGGCACAACGGTCCGCGCAGTGATCTCCAAGCCCAGGTACTTCCAAGGTGGCATCCTCTCAACCTTGTCTTCCTGCAGTTAGAATCCAGCAGAGGTTAGAACTTTAACCACTAGGTCAAGTGTGTTTTGGAGTATTATGTCATCAGGGGAACACACAAGCACATCATCCATGTAGTGTTGGATGATTGCCTCCTTTTTCTGGGTGCGCACTGGGGACAGCAAAGAAGCCATGTACCACTGGCAGATGGAGGGACTGCACTTCATTCCTTGAGGCAATACTCTGCAGTGGTAGCTCTTCATTGGGGCTTCTTGATTGGTGGTAGCAACCGAGAAGGCAAATGGTGGTGCATCTTCTGGGTGTAGGGGCATATGGAAAAAACAGTCCTTGATGTCCAGGACAGCCAATTGCCAGTTTTGGGGAAGCATTGTTGGGGAGGGCATCCCTGGTTGGAGTGACCTCATGTCCTCAATTACCTTGTTTATTTCTTGTAAATCATGGAGGAGCCACCACTTATCTTTCCCTGACTTTTTTATTACAAAGACTAGGGAATTCCAAGGGCTGGTTGTCTCTTCAATGTGTCCTTTAGCCAACTGCTCCTCTATGAGCTCCTCGAGTGCCTTCAGCTTTTCCTTGCTGAGTGGCCACTGATTTACCCAGACTGGATTATCATCCAGCCATGTTAACTTGTGGACAAGGCGCTCCACAGTGGCCGCTTCTAAAAATCCTGGGGTGTCTTAGGGATGACCAATTTGACCCCTCACTGGGACATGGTGTCTCTTCCCCACAAAGGAGATTTGTAATTGGTGACAAACGGACGGACACTGGCCAATTTTCCATCCCGCCCCTCAATTTGCATGATGCTTTTTGAGATCTTAGCCAATGTGATACCTCCTACACCTTGGATTTTGCCAGCCACGGGTTGCAAATCCCAGTGTGATGGCCACAACCTTTCAGGTATGATTGTCACATCTGCCCCCGTGTCAAGCAATCCTTCCACGTGGAGCTGGTCTGCTCCACGCATTAGGTTGCACCCCATAATGGGTTTGTCCTCACCAACCACTTCTGCCCAGTAGACACCTGGTGCTTTGTCATCGACTGAGATTTCTACTGGAATAGGAATGGCCTGGGTGATGATTTGCCCCTTGGCCAAATGGAAGGGTGGCTGTGGACAGCGCGCCAGGAGAATGAGGTTAGGTACGTCCCCCTTGATGGTCATGGGAACCACCTCAATCTCCATGTATGTGTGTGCGGTGTCTCCAATAACAAAGTACTCACTGTCTAATCCTGTGCGATCTACCGTCAAGTCCTGTGAGTCCTCTGGCAGGTCCAATCCAATGACTGTCCACTGGGTAGACCTGAAAACAAAAGCTTTGGTGGTCACAAGTTTGAAACGCTTGTGAGGCCACCAGATTATTTCACGCAAACATTTCTTTTGTTGTCCCGCACCCTGCCTCCGTTCCTCCCCCTTTTCTGTTTTGAGGGAGGTTTTTCCCTTAGGGAAGCCCATTGCATTTATGTCATGGCTCGGTGTGGGCTCAGGCTCTTGTCCTAGTTTTTTTATTTGATGGTTTTCTTCTTCTGTTGCTGGCTTTGGGGACAGCCTCAGGCAAAGTGTCCTGGCTTCTTGCACTGGAAGCAGATGACTTGTTGAAGCTGCTCTTGTGACATCTGTTGCCTCCTCACTCCTGGAGATACAGCTGCCACAGCCCTTGAGTTTGTTGACCCTGGCATCACCTCTTGTGTGTCAAACAGTTCTGCCTTCCTAGCAAAAGCTTTGATCGTCTGTGCTAGCGTAGGTGGAGGGTCAAGAGGCAGTCCCAGGAGCACCCTGCTGCAGAGTTCATTGGCATTTCTCTGCGCCATCTCTTTAACTATCTCTACCTGTGTCGCAGGGTTTGGTACTTGTGTCTCAACTTGTGCACAGAGCCGGTCGACAAACTGCAAGAAACTTTCCAAAGGAGACTGTTTAATGTTAAGGTAACTACCCCTAGCTTCAACAGTCGGCAACTGGTTAAAAGCCTTTTCTGCAGCTTTTGAGATCTTATCTAAAACAAATTTTGATAACACCTGAGCTTGGTCTTCTGAGTTAGCCTACTCCCACTCGCTGCATAGATGTTCATATGTAATGTCTTTGTTTTCTAAATCTTTTGCACCCTGGGTGCTTTGCTGAAGTTCTACCAGGAGTCCCCTCAGGGATCTCTTCCAGGAGCTTTCCCATAGATCAAACTCTGATTGGGTAAGCAAACACCAGAAAAGATCTCGGACGTCAGTAGGAACAAATTCAAGAGATGTTAAAATGGATCTTATCATGCTTCTAAAAATTTCACTGTTTCTCCCAAATTCTGACTTTTGCATAACTCCCTCTTCGTTTGGTAGGAGAGGGGCTGATAGTTTCTAGGTCTGCTTCTACCACTAGTATATAAGACAGGAGCTAGTGAGGGAATTACTTCCTCTCCCCGGTTTTGATCCCTGGGGTTTTCCCTTTTGGCCCCACCCCCGTGGGACCCAGCAGGAGGGGCACCCCCCCTGTGGAGACCAGCAGGGGGACCACCCCCTCCCCCAGTCCCACCCCCATAGGAACTGGGAAGGGGACCACTCCTTCCCCCAGTCCCACCCCCCTGGGAACT
>NW_005054984.1:8382-18682 GCF_000277835.1 Geospiza fortis
GTCCAAGGGAAGGAAGGGGTTGTTGGACCGGAAGGGGTTGGGGGAGGGGACAAGTGGTCAAATGGGATTGTGGGAAGAAGAAGGGTAATCAGGAGGTCCCACCACGTGGCCACAGGCATCTTGGCCCTCAATCACGCGGTCGGTGCCATTTTGAATGCCGACTATGCGGTTGCTGCCATTTTGGGGATGGGGGGGTCAGAACGTGAATTTGAAGAAACAGCAACTGGGTTAAAGGGGTGCAGGGAAGGTGCTCTGTCAGCCTGCGCACAACTGCTAGAACCAGGGTACTGAGCGGGAGGCAGGAGGCCAGGGGAACAGTGGCTATGCCAGGTACCCTGCGATTCTCAGGGTGCCTCACATGTCCCTCTCAGTTCAGGGGCAGAGGGTTTGGGCAGAGGGGTAGGGGAAGCTGCAGAAGGGGAGGCTTGTTGTGGCTGTCCCTTCAATTCCCTCTTAAGTACTTCTTTTCGAATCAAAAGGAACAAAGGGAGAAATTGAGACACTGTTCTGCCTCCCTGTTCCACCTTTGCTGTTAACAACACTCCAATTTTGTCCCAGGCAGAGACAGAATTCACATTCTGCTGGGTAAACTGAGGGAAATGAAAAGATATCCAGTGAACAAACTGTTTCAAAACTCCTTTGGAAACCTTAGTGTTTCCACTACTTAGAGAATCTCTAACTTGGATATAAATGCCTCTCTGTGTTGCAGAAAACTTTTCACCCATTCTGATGTTATTCGCTTTCTGCAAAACTTTGAATCTACCTTCCTTACAATAAGCACAAATGAAAACTGAAAGCATTCTGTCCACAGCCAATCTAAGGAAATGCCCGCGGTTTCCTCTCCCTCCCCCCAAGGAAAGAAGCGAAACCGTGTGGCTTTTAAAATGGCCACCCCAAGCTACATGGCTGCCACGCTGGGGTCCGAGATGGGAAAGAGGCGGTGTCCCCGGGGAGAAAGAGGCTTGGAGGTCTCCTCCCAGGAGATTTTAAGCTCAGGGGGAGGGGGGTGGAGGAAGGGGGCCACAGCCAATGGGATACAAGTGAGGAAGGGGCAAGGGGAGGAGTAAACCTGGAACAAACCATTACCACTGGGGCTTGGGGAAGGGGGCGGGAAGAATGGGACAAACCTTGTGATCAGTGCAAATTACCAAACACACAGTGAAAAAACAACAACTAGTTAAACTATTTAGTGCAATTCAACAGTGGCTGAAGAGACAGAGGGCGTAAAGCAATTGAACACCTTGCCTGGACTATCAGAGAACCCATCTGCAGTAGGACTTCTGAAGGGAGAAGAGCAATGAGTACCAATTACCACTTTGACAGTGTATGGCCGACAGTACAGAACAACTCGTGATGTTCCTGATGCCATGATTCCCATCCATAAGATGATCCGTGAGCTGGAGAGTCAAGGGGTGGTCAGCAAAACCCACTCACCCTTCAACAGCCCCCTTTGGCCTGTGCGCAAATCTGAAGGAGAATGGAGATTGACTGTGGACTATTGTGCCTTGAATAGACTCCACCATTGAGCGCTATTGTGCCAGACATGTTGGAGCTCCAGTATGAGCTGGACTCCAAGGCAGCAAAGTTGTATGCCGCTCTTGATATTGCCAATGCATTTTTCTCCATTCCTTTGGCAGCAGAATGCAGGCCTCAGTTTGCCTTCGTTTGGAGGGGAGTGCAGTATACCTGGAACCGATTGCCCCAGGGGTGGAAGCACAGTCCTACCCTCTACCATGGACTGATCCAGGCTGCACTGGAAAAGGGTGAAGCTCCAGAACATCTGCAGTACATCAATGACATCATTGTGTGGGGGAACACGGCAGCAGAAGTGTTTGAGAAAGGAGAGAAAATCATCCAGATTCTCCTGAAAGCTGTGTAGCAGTGCATCTGAACAACTTAGGCCTCAGTGCGCACCAGCCGTACTGCTTATAACCGTTCTTATCAGAATTTTCCCAGGATTCTCTGGAATTCATCAAGGTTGCTAAGACATAAACTGTGCTAAGATAAGAAAGAAGCAGCTGAGAAACAGAATTCCAAGACCACAAGAACTAGATAACGGAGGGCGGCAAAGCACATGGACTGTGACCAATCATGTATTCTGAGAGGTGCATGCAAGGCGCATGGACAAGATAGAGGCACCAGTGAAGAAGAGCGTGATCAGCATGTGCAGTAGAATTAGAATGTATAAATAAGTGCATAATGTAAATGATAAATGGTTTCTGCCTAATCAAATTGGTCAGTTGTCCAGGAGTCCTGTTTCCTGCATTTTTGGTGACCCTGACATGATGCAGAAGTGTTTATGATGTGCTAATGAAGTAGACGGGACCTTTGGACCTTTTGGGCTCTGAAGAAGTGTCTACTGAGTGAAAAAGCAGGCGGCCCAGACGGAGTCTGCCACGGTGGGACCGCGGCGGGGAGGGGTTGGAGGACGGCTGGGAGAAAAATATACTTAGGCTGCAGCGGACCACCAGAAAAAGGTGGACACTGGAACAGGTGAGCGGCTGGGGGCTGGAGGATATGGGGAAAACATTGTCTAAAGATGAGCAGGCTGCTCTAAATGTTTTCCAGAATATTGTCTCTAAGAGAGGAATTAAATATGAATCTGAGCTTCTGAAAAGATTATTAAAATGGGATCAGGAGAGCAAATTTTTTGTCACTCCCAAAAACGTTTTCGATACTTCCGAGTGGGAAAACCTTGTGATGGCCCTTTGGGATGCAGTCAACAACGGGTTAAAAGACACTAAGGGACTGAGTGCAACATGGAAATTAATGATAACAGTTTTAAAACAATTAAAAGCAGAAAGAACAGCTGCAGCCGGAGCAGCAGCAGCCCTATGTAACTGTGTGGCTGTAGTCACAGGGAATATGTTCTCCGGCCAGCTCACTCCCTGAGACTAGATGAACAGCCACAAGAGAGGCCGTCCCTGGATCTCTACAGAGACCTTCCTGGGTGGCGGTGAGTACAGGGGCTCACAGCTCCCTGCAGCAGACGGCTGTGGCGCGGGTGACACAGCAGCAACCCAATACGAGGGACGGAGGCAAAGGAATAGAGAGGTATCACTTGTTTGAGTTCTAAGGAAGGTTTATTTACCCAGAGGAGGCAAGGACAAGTGACACTAACTGAGGGCAAAAAACTGCTTTGTAAGGAGGTGAGGGAATAAGGGGAGGACAGAACTTTTTACCAATAGGAAGGCATTAGGGAAGGAGTGCAGGGTAAGGGCTATCCAGTAGAAGCCAACAAGGGGAAGGAGCAAACCTTGCAATCCAGTCTTACTTCGAGGAAGGGATGAAGGACAGGGAACACTCCAAAACAAAAGGCTATGCTATCTTTGATAGACAGGGGGATTGACATACACTTGGCCGGAAAATCTTGGGGTAAACAACTCAGGACTGAACCATCAGGGAAGCCAAATGGGGTACATGGAATGAACCATTACAAACTTATAACAAGGAATATTTAAAACCTACTACAGAAGAACAAACTGTAAAAAACCAGACTACCACAGCCCTAGAGCCAGACGACCCCGTGATGGCTTTTCCAGTGTATGCCAGAGAGTTTTTCAGGGGGGAGGACCCAGTTATACCCCTACCTTCTGCTCCCGCAGAGCCGGAGCTGCAGGCTCAACAAGCAGTCTCACACAGTAACAACGCCGTGCTACAGCCTGCACGGGTTCCACAGTCTGCCCCAGAACCGGAGGAAATGGAGGTAGACATCCTGCTACCACCGCCGGTGTCGGGGCTATCCGCAGGATGCCCCCTGCTATCCCCTGAAGAGTTAACAAAAGCTATGGGGGGGTGCATCTATCCTCTGCTTCCCCCTTCGCTGCCCAGCTCACCTCCATCCAGACACCCTGCGTGTGTTCAGATGTAAATCGCGGCTATTCACATGCAGAGCGCTTGTGCCCACTTTGGGAAGGAAGCACGAGAGTGAGAGCGGCAGGAGAAAGAAACAGATGAATTCATAGCTTTACTAGATCGACAACTAAGGGAAAGCGAAAAAACCAGACCGTTGCTAATTGCGGAAGGAAGGAGGGCAGAGGGATCGATCATGAGATCAGCTAATTGCATTCCCAATTCTCCAGACCATAAAATCAGTGAGAATCGCCAAGCCTGGCTCTTTCAGGAAGGTAGCCTGGAGAGAAAGTTTGCCCACTCTACATATCCTGAGGAGGAGGCAGCTTGGCGGGCAGAGGAGAGAAGGAAACAGCGGGACCGAGAAGCAGAAAGGGAGACGGTGCCGCAGGAGCGAGATATCGGGGAATGCGAAGAATGTCAGATCCTCTGACATGGTCCGACAGCCAGGAGCGTAAGCTACAACTAAAGGAGGGAAAAAGCCCCGAACGAAGGAGAGTCCGGAGCAGAGATCCACTAGCCACCCTCTGTCTGATGATGACAACAACCCAGCCCAGCATAGGCAGGGGATTATCAGAGAAGCTCTCATCAAAGGTGAGTTTATCCCAAACACACTGTCAGTAATCTCTGTCTCCAGTAATCCAAATCAACACCAGTGAGTTGGGCTGGATGGGAAATTCGTCTGCGAGGGACAAAAAGCCATAATCCTGTATGGACTAAGTAATCCATATGTGCAAACGTTACTGGACCATATTTTTACTAGTGGATTACTGGCTCCGCTTGATTGTAGAAAGCTGACAGAAACCTTTTTAAAACCCACACAGAGACTGCTGTGGCAGGCAGACTGGGAAGAGCAGGTAGATGCTGCCGTGGCTGAAAATCTTGGGCTCCCTCTGGAGCCACCCCAGATATGATGTTGGGGAAAGGGCCTTTTGCTGACCCACAAACGCAGGCACACTTACAGACATTAATTTTACAACAGTCTCAGAAGTTGGCTTGGGAGGCATTTCACGCTGTTTCAGACATGGGACTTCTGCCACCTTCTTATACCACCGCTAAGCATAGAGGCTAACGAGACTTTTATGAGTTTCTTAGATCGTCTTAGAAATGCTATTGATTGAGCTCCAGGAGTGTCTCCAGAGGTTAAAGCTGCACTTGGAATGCAACTAGCAGTAGATAACGTGAATTCCACCTGTAAGAGGATCCTGCAGACCTTGCCTAGAACAGCCACCTTGGTGGACATGGTAGAAGCTTGTTCCAGGGTGGAAACTCCAGAGGCACAAGCCACCTACCTAGCAGATGTGATGGCAGTTGCCCTTAAACCACTGATAGAGCAAAGAAAAGGTAACTTTGATCAGAAATGTTTTAATTGCAGTAGACCTGGACATTATAAAGCACAATGTGGAGCTAAGACCATAAAGAAAATTAAGGCAACAGCGATATCTACTGGCTAAATAGGAAGCTGCAGCAGATGTGACAAGTTCAGGCATCAGAGCAGCAAATGTAGGTCAAAATGCAAGAAAGATGGAACCCCCTTGGGAAATGGCAAATCGAGCACGCAGGGGGACGCGTGATGACACAAATGCTCCCCCACAACCAGGCTGCTTCCTGGACATCCTCCACTCAGCAACAGCAGGCTCAGCAGGGGTGGATGTGGAGTCCACAGTAGTTACCTTGAAGAACACCAATGTAGAGGTCATACCATCAACAGCAAATGGACCTTTGGGCCATGGACTTAGTGCCCTACTAATAGGGAGATCATCCACATCAAAACAAGGCATTTTTGTTTTTCCTGGACTAATTGATGCAGATTATTTAGGCAATATTGGGATAATGGTGCAAATTTGGAGACCACCTATCCATATTCCAAAAGGCACTAGATTGGCACAGCTGGTTCCTTTTGAGGCCAAGGTTCCTAAACAGGGGGTCATGCATAGGGGGATGGAGGTTTTGGGTCAATAGGAACCCCTCAGGTAATGTTTACATACCATTGTCAGGAGCAAAACCAACTAAACCCATTACTTTTCAGCACCCTGATGGAGAAACTCTCAGGACAAAAGCTGCAATGCTGGACACGAGTTCAGATGTCACCACTGTTCCCTCATTTGCGTGGCCTGCAAAATGGCCTCTGAACACCTTGGGAATGCCCGTTATGGGGGTGGGAGGAGTCCAGATGACTCGAATTAGCAAAACACTCCTAACAGTATGGGTTGATGAAGATGCACATGTTTGTGCTCAGGTGAGACCTTACATGATGAATACAACAATCCGGCTACTGGGGCAGGATGCATTGAGCCAGATGGGGTTTTGTCTCACCAATGAGGGTTTTTAGCAGCAGCCATTGAGGGGCCACCAATCCTAAAATTAAAATGGTTAACAGAGATGCCAATCTGGGTTGATCAATTATTGTAAATCAAAGGCGATTCTGACAAAGGGGAGAGAGAATGATGCATCTGACTCCATCATCAGAAGGCTAATGAATTACTTTATTATACTATACTATGTACATTGTATCTAAACTGAATCTGCCATGCACTCACTCTTGCTCACAACTGCTCAGAACTGCACTCATCTCTCATTCTCTCATAACTGTCCCATGACAGTCCGACACACACACGCTTCTTGGCCCTGATAGGCCAAGGGAACAAAACATCCTCACTTTGGGTAAACAATCTCCATATTGCATTCTACTTTAGCACAACACAGGCACAGCAAACGAGATAAGAATTGTGTTTTCCTTCTTCTCTGCTTGTCTCATAGCTTCTTTCTGTTCAGCGGGCATGTCAATACCACAATCAATGGCTGCTGTCTAAGGAAAAGCTTGCCTATGTTAATGAATTCGTTGATGAGCAATTGAAAAAGGGGCATATTGTACCTTCTATGAGCCCCTGGAACACACTCATCTTTACAATCCCGAAAAAATTAGGAAAATGGACATTATTACATGACCTTCAAGCCATTAATGCTGTAATGCAGGATATGGGAGCCCTGCAGCCTGGCCTACCCTCACCATCAATGTTACCTGTCAATTGGCAACTGTTGATTATTGACCTGAAAGATTGCTTTTTCACCATCCCACTGCACAAGGACGACAGTGAGAAGTTTGCCTTCTCACTGCCATCCATTAACACAACAGAGCCAGCAAAAAGGTATCAATGGGTTGTATTGCCAGAAGGGATGCAAAATTGTCCCATGATGTGCCAACTGTATGTTGCCTGGGCACTAGCCCCACTGAGAAAACTGTACTCGCAGTATCTTATCTATCATTACATGGATGATACTCTTATAGCCAGAGGACACCTGGATACAGCAACCCTGCTACCTGCCTTACAGCAACAATTACAAGAGTCAGGCCTTCAAATTGCCCCTGAAAAAGTTCAGTGTGGTAATCACATATCCTCTGAACAGAGAGAGACATAGTTCTCTCCCAGGATTTTCCTGGGAAGCTGTGAGAAGCTATGAGAAAGTTCAGAGAAGAGAATGAGAAACAATTCTTATCTCTATTTGCTGCACCTGTTGTTGTGCACATGTGGAATGTGTTATGGAGGTTTGTTTACCAAAGGGTGGTTTCTTAATTGGACACTGGATGGTGTTTTGGATTGATTGACCAATTAGGTTAAAGCTGTATCGGACAGTCTGGCAAGGGCTACGAGTCTCTTAATAGATAGTATAATATAGTATAGCTTTATAAAGCAATTTATCAGCCTTCTGCAATCATGGAGTCAATGCTAATTATTCCCCATTCAGGGGACTGCTGCCACTATATTCACCATCAGGCCTCATGGAAATATTTGGGTATGCTTATAACAGAAGCCCAAATTCGGCCCCAAAAATTAACTATTTGTACAGAAATTTGGACCTTAACAGATGTTCAAAAGTTAATTGGGGACATACTGTGGATTCGTAGCACCTGTGGCATTACTAATGATGACCTTAAGCCCCCCAATGCCATTCTTGAAAGGGGGAAATCAGGCCAATTTGCTGCGCAAACTGACTGAAAAACAACAGAAGGCTCTGACTCAAATTGCCACTAAATTGGGTAATTCATTTACAGATCATTGGTCCCCTAATTTACCATTGTCCATGGCTGTGCTGAATAAAGAAAAACATCTGATGGCTATACTAATGCAATGGGATAGCCAAGCTAGGCAGCCACTAAAAATCTTGGAATGGGTTTTTTTACCATTTAATTTAAACAAATCCTTGACCACACGAATGGAGGCTATAGCAAAAATTGTGATCAAGGCATGGAAGCGAACACCGGAAATTGCAGGAATGGAACCCCAAAATATTCTTTTCCCATTAACAAAAAACTATTTACCGTGATCATTACAGAATTCAGACACCTTACAATGGGCATTGCTAAACTTTCCAGGTATTATTAGCACTCATTTTCCCCCTCATAAACTTTTTTCTTTACTTTAACAGGTAGAAGAACTACCTTGGCTATCAAAACAACCTGTGGATGGCCTTGCAGTTTTTACTGATGCCAGTTGAAAAACCTCTAAAGCAGGCCTAACTTGGCAGGATAAAGGTGAATGGCTCAGTGAAATCCTTGAGGGACCAGGAGATTCTTTACAGGTTCTTGAGTTACATGCTGTTATTAGAGTGTTTGAAAAATGGCCAAATGATCCCATTAACATTGTGTCTGAGTCTCTCTACATAGTAGGTGTTGTTGAGTGCATGGAGCAAGTATTACTGAAGGAAATTCAAAACCAGCAGTTGTGGCAACTCTTTTTGCAACTATGGCAGTTACTTAATTCTTGCAAACAGGATTATTTTGTTACACACATATGGAGTCATTCTGGATTGACGGAAGGCCGAGCCTTAGGGAACAAGAAGGCTGACCAATTGGTGGCACCACTTTGGGCCTCTGCTTCTCCTAACATTGATAAGTTTGGCCAGGCCAGAAGGGCTCACGAGTTTTTTCACCCAAGTGCAAAAGTTTCACGCAAACAATTTGGAATATCGCTGCAGGATGCTCAGGGAATTGTCACAACCTGTCCACAATGTCAGGGTATGATTAGTGGATTGGGTCCTGGGGTCAACCCTCGCAGCCTGGGGCCCTTGCAGTTATGGCAAACTAATGTGACTACGTCCCTTTTGGTCACTTTAAACACATTTGTGTAACCATAGACACCTTTTCTGCCATGGTTTGGGCCACTCCTATGACAAGTGAAGGGTCTCATTTTGTCATTCAACACCTGCGAGGCTGCTTTGCAGTCATGGGTTTGCCTCAGGAAATCAAAACCGACAATGGGCAAGGACATATAGCCCAACAGTCCCAGGATTTCTTAGCTCGTTGGGGAGTGAAGCATAGCACAGGTATTCCACGTAACTCCACAGGACAAGCTGTTATTGAAAGGACACATCAAGTGCTGAAAGGACTGCTTGATAAACAAAAAGCAGGGGAGGATGGGCTGAGCCCACAGGACAGAGTGCTGAAAGCAGTTTATGTTATGAATTATCTATGGTTAGTAGGAAATCACAGTGAACCACTAGCAATAACACATTACTCAGGTTTGCAGCAAGATTCTGAATTGATACAGCACCAACTGAAAGCTTGTTTTAAAAATCCTATGACAGGGTTAATGGAAGGACCTGCAGATTTACTCATGGGGAAGGGGTTATGCTTGTATCATTACAGACAAAAGATGGATACCAGTGAAATGGGTTTGTCCCTGGCTTGAGAAGGACACTCTGATCCCTAATAGCACCAATGAACCAACAACCAGTGCTACCTGAAAACATCCATTGCCCTCAGAACTGTGAATACTTTTGCTACCCTTGGGTGAGACTAGAATGTGCGGGGTGTGGATCAGATAGGTGGTGTGAGTTTAAAGGAGGGAACTTTCCGAGGTGTTTTGAGTGTAGACATCGGCACATCCAAGAATTCAACACCTGGGTGGTGTTATCCCAAACAACAGGAAAAATGGTTATTTCCCCTGAAACCTATCGGGAGAAGTTGAGCTTGTTTGAGTCTCAGGAGCAATTAAACAGGCTATTCAGTGGTATCATAATGAACTTCAGAAGCTCGAGCAAAAAGAGAGAGAGAATAAGATCAGGGCTATTGAATGTGGGAGAGGAATATTTATTCCTGGGACATGGGGAGTTAGACCTGAGCAGTGGGAACAAGCAAAGCGAAGGTGGGAGGAGAAGAACCAAAGGAGACAGAATAGGAGAAGAGCATAGAGGGCAAGAGGCATAGGCAGTTTGGATTTTATCCCTAATCTCATAGGGGAAGGGATTTTGCCAATGTTGAGGATGAAGAACAGTTTTAAATTAGATATGGGGTTTTTTTGGAGTCTCTTTCTGTAACTTGGGATATGTGGCAACATGTGTGGTGCGGAAGAAATTAACCCGCCAGGATGGCATCGACAGAATATGTGGCTTACTGGGCCCAATGCTACTGGGGCGGATTCCTTTTGTTTATCCTTAGCCATGCTAG
>NW_005054984.1:18692-20431 GCF_000277835.1 Geospiza fortis
ATGTTTAATTGGTGTCCCAAGAAGTGACTTTGCTGTGTTTGCAAAATGGGTAGAAGATGGAGGAAAACCATAAGTGGAAGCAAGTAAACCAAGTGCAGAGGATCACTGGTGTAACATAACCAGTGGTGGTACAAAATTGAACACGTGCAAAAAGTTGGGGATTAAGCCAAATGGCGAGGGCTTCCAAGTAGGTATGATAACACAATCACTGAATGAAAGCGGACTAGAGCCTCAAGAACTAGACTTGTTAGGATCGGTACTGGGAATTATTGCTTGTTTTTTAACTACTTTTTAAACCCAAAATCAACTAATAAGAGCAGTGTTTTAGTCCCATGACCCAAAAATAATAGTGCCATCCTTAATCCCAATTCTCCATGGTATCAGATCCTGAACAAATACTGCCACAATTTGATTTATCCTGAAAGTGCTGGTGCAAATGCAACTGTGAGAAAACTTCCACCAGGTGTCTTTTTAATCTGCGGGGATAGGGCATGGCCCGCAATTCTGAGTAATTCCTTTGGTGGTCCTTGTTACTTCGGAAAATTAACTATGTTTGCTCCTAGCATGTGCAAAATACTGAATCAGACTATTTGGAGAGTGGGACATAGCAAAAGAACTAAAAGATCAATCGCAAGCTTAGGACCTAATTGTAACAATCACATAGAGTTTTGGGGCACTCCAGCATAAATAATAGCATCATTTCTTACTCCAGGTGTTGCCACTGCTCAAGCTTTGGCTGTGACAGTGGTCACAAGGGTTCTTGGGTGAAGGAAGAGACGAGAACGTTGACTCCGTGTTCAGAAGGCTTAGATTTATTGTTTTATGATATATATATTACATTACAACTATACTAAAAAGAAATAGAAGGAAAGGTTTCCTCAGAAGCTAGCTAAGCTAAGAATAGAAAGGAAAGAATGAATGATAACAAAAGCAGCTGGCTCCGACAGAGAGAGCCAGCTCTGCCGTGACTGGTCAATGAATCAAAACATCCACCTGAGACCAATCACAGATCCACCTGTTGCATTCCACAGCAGCAGATAATCATTGTTTACATCTTGTTGCTGAAACTTCGCAGCTTCAACAGGAAAAATCCTAAGAAAGGATTTTTCATAAAAAGGATGTCTGCGACATGTCACCTTTTTTTATTTAGTTAAAGTAAAATGAAAAGTGTTTGTAATTTTCTCTGCTGAGCCCATGCAGAGGAAAGAACAAACACTTGACAAGTATTCTGTTGCCAATCAACTTCAATCAAGTGCTCCTGTGGAATGAACAGGGAATTTCTTCACCTGTAGAACATAAAATTCTATCATATCACTAAAACAATCTTACAATATAAGAAAATGCAAAAACAATGGAAGGAAAGTCCAAGTCCAAACAGCTGAGTTTCAGGAAAAGTCCATGGACTGAAGATGTTCCTGTTTGACATATCTGAAAGTCCCTTTTGATCCTGAAACAGGCTTGCTGCAGAAAAATCCATCAATAGTTGTCAAAAGTCCATTGACAGTCATCAAATAGTTTCAAACAATTTTGAGAAAATTTCTGGAATGTCCTGGCCACAGCCCTTTATTGAACAACTTGGGCTGAAGCTAATTTTTGGCCCTTCAATGCTTTTGGCCCAGGACCTGAAGGCGGAAGCAAAGCCCCCAAATCCAACCTGAGGCCGGGAGGTGGCCCTGGCCCGAGGAACCAAGCCAAACAGCCCAGGCCTGGCCCACCAGGCAGGCTCTGCATCGTCACAG
>NW_005054984.1:24604-33073 GCF_000277835.1 Geospiza fortis
GAGTTTGAAGGAATGTGTTGTATGAACCTCTCTGACCATTCTGCATCCATTCATAGGAAACTTAAACAACTACAAGATAACATGAAGAAATTGACTGCAAATGATTGGAGTTTGGATGAATGGCTTGAGGGATGGGGAATAACTGGATGGTTGAAAGATATTGTTGTGGATATTCTCAGTTCAGTCGAAGAAAGAAGAGAGACAATTTCTCCCAGACTGAGCCTGGGAATCTTAGATGAAAGAATTCAAATAATTATTATCCCTCTTTCTGTAACCATTGTTTATAGTTATGGTTCTCCACACTGTGCTATTCAGGGTCACCAATAATGTGAGATGTTTCTACTTTGAGACCAACCAAGTATCACCTTAGCAAGTCACATTATAAAAAGATCCTCTACTTTCATTTAAGAGAGACTTCTGATCCACCTGAAGACTGGAGTCTTTCTTTCCGTCCCTGACTCAACAGCGTCATATCGTAAAGGGAGTTTTGTTACTACTAGTAGTCATTATTATATTACTTGGTGTTATTCCATGCATAATGAAATTGGTGACTTGCTTAGTAGAAAACATGGTGAAAAGGGTCTGGCTGGTGCAAGAAGAAGGGGGAATTGTAGCAATGTATCTGAACCACTTAGACTACAGTGTGCACCAGCCATACCACTTGTACCTGTTCTTATCAAAATTTTCTCAGGATCCTCTGGAATTCATTAAGGTTACTAAGACATAAACTGTGCTAAAATAAGAAAAAAGAAGTTGAGAAACAGAATTCCAAGACCACAAGAACTAGATAACAGAGGGCGACAAGGCACATGGACTGTGACCAATCACGTATTCTGAGAGGTGCATGCAAGGCACATGGACAAGATAGAGGCACCAGTGAAGAAGAGCATGATCAGCATGTGCAGTAAAGTTAGAATGTATAAATAAGTGCAATAATGTAAACAATTAACGGTTCTGCTTAATCAAATTGATCAGATGTCCAGGAGTCTTGTTTCCTGTAAAGTTGGTTTTGCCATCAAGAAGAGCAAAGTTAATGGACCTGCTTGAGTGATCCAGTTCCTGGGAGTAAAGTAGTGATTTGTGGAAGCAAACAAACTCCACAACTTTTGTGAACGTTGTAAAGCCGGTATGTTTATTACAGTGCTGGATGCATGTGGGAATCGTTCCCCTTAAAATGACATGTGTGCTTCTAGGAACTCCAGATCCCTTTTTATCTCTTTATCAAATACATATGCATGCAATTTCACAATAGGTTCATACATATTCATTCTACTCGTTTCGCATGACATTTGCTACTAATTTTTCTTTATCAGAAAGAATTCCTGGGTTATCCTGCCCTGTTTCCCCGCAGCAGCCTCTCCGCCTGTTTCAGAGTTTAAGGCCCCCCGCACTTATCTCTGTCCTTCGGCTGAAGCAGTTTCTTCAAGCATAGGCTTTTTGTGAGAACAGGTAGTCAGACTAAACAGCTATATTTGCAAGCTACAGACCTAATTCAAAGATGTACATTTCACCTAAATCAAAATGGATTTCTGCTCTGGAAAATTTCTACTCTGTCTCATTAGCAAGATGGACAGCATCAGATTCCCACCTATGTCACCAAAAAGATCACAGCAATGTCTCCACCAACCAACAAGAAGGAAACACAGGATTTCCTAAGTGCCATAGGCTTTATTTGCAAGCTACAGACCTAATTCAAAGATGTACATTTCACCTAAATCAAAATGGATTTCTGCTCTGGAAAATTTCTACTCTGTCTCATTAGCAAGATGGACAGCATCAGATTCCCACCTATGTCACCAAAAAGATCACAGCAATGTCTCCACCAACCAACAAGAAGGAAACACAGGATTTCCTAAGTGCCATAGGCTTTTGGAGAATGCATATTCCTGAGTACAGCCAGGCTTTAAGCCCTCTCTACCTGGTCACCCACAAGAACAACACTTTCCAGTGGGACTCTGAACAGCAACAAGCCTTTGCCCAGATTAAGCAGGAGATCACTCATGCAGTAGCACTTGACCAGATGTGAAGAACGTGCTCTAGTCTGCAGCCAGGAGGCATGGTTTGTCCTGGAACCTTTGGCAGAAGATGCCTGGTGAGACTCGAGGCTGACCACTGGGATTCTGGAGCCGAAGCTACAGAGGGTCTGAAGCCAACTACACTCCAACAGAGAAGGAAATGTTAGCAGCCAATGAAGGAGTCCAAGCCACTTCAGAGGCAATAGGCACTTAAACATAACTCCTCCTGGCACCCCAACTACCGGTGCTGGGGTAGATGTATAAAGGAAAGGTTCCCTCTACCCACCATGCCACCAGTGCTACATGGAGCAAGTGGATTGCTCTCATCACACAGTGTGCCTGTATTGGAAAACTGAATCACCCTGGGATTTTGCTGATAAGTTCAACTTGGCCTGAAGGTGAAAACTTTGGTCTCACTGACGAAGAGGAACAAGAGCAGGTGACACATGCTGAAGAAGTTCCACCATACAACCAACTACTAGCAGAAGAAACATGCTGCGCTCTTTTCACTGACGGATCTTGTCACATTGTAGGGATGGACTGGAAGTGGAAAGCAGCCATATGGAGCCCCACATAACAGGTCGCAGAAGCTACTGAAGGAGAAGATGGATCAAGCCAACTTGCTGAACTCAAAGCTGTTCAACTGGCCCTGGACATTACTAAAAGACAGAAGTGGCCAAAGCTCTACCTCTGCACTGATTCATGGATGATAGCCAATGCTCTCTGGGGATGGTTGGAGAAGTGGAAAAAGGCTAATTGGCAGTGTAGAGGAAAACCAATTTGGGCTGCTGAGGAGTGGAAAGACATTGCTACCAGGGTAGAGAAACTATCTGTGAAAGTCCACCATGTAGATGCCCATGTCCCCAAGAGTAGAGCTAATGAGGAACAGCGAAAAAAAAAGCAGGTAGATCAGGCTGCAGAGATAGAGGCGTTAAAGATAGACTTAGGTTGGCAACATAAGGGAGAGTTGTTCCTAGCTCGATAGGTCCATGATGCCTCAGGTCATCAGGATAGAGATGCCACCTATAAGTGGGCACAAGACCAAGGGTTGGATCTAACCATGGACAGTATTTCTCAGGTTATCCATGACTGTGAGATGTGCTGCCATCAAGCAAGCCAGGCAGGTGAAGCCCCTGTGGTATGGTGGGTGGTGGTCCAAATATAAGTATGGGGAGGCCGAGCAGATTGCCTACATCACACTGCCCCAGACATGCCAAGGTAAGCGCTACGTGTTCACAATGGTAGAAGCCACCAAGGGATGGTTGGAAACCTATCCTGTGCCTCACACTACGGCCTGTAACACCATCCTGGGCCTTGAAAAGCAGGTCCTTTGGAGGCATGGTACCCTCAAAAGAGTTGAGTCAGACATTTCAAGAACAGCCTTATCAACACCTGGGCTAGGGAACATGGCATTGAGTGGGTGTACCATATCCATTATAATGCACCAGCTGCAGGCAAAGTGGAGAGGCACAATGGACTATTAAAAACCCAGCTGAAAGCATTGGGTGGGGGATCTTTCAAAAATTGGGAGCATCATCTGGCAAAGGCCACCTGGTTAGTTAACAACCAAGGCTCCACCAACTGAGCAGGTCCTGCCCAAACTGAACCCCTGCATACAGTAGACATAGACAAAGTCCGAGTGGTACATGGCAGAGGTTTGTTAGGGAAGACAGTTTGGACTAATTCTGCCTCAAGTACAGATCAACCCATTCGTAGGGTTATCTTTGCTCAGGGACCAGGTTGCAGATGGTTGATAATGCAGAAAGATGGAATAACATGATATGTACCTCAGGAAGATCTGATTGTTGGGTGTGAACCATATGTAAATTTCACTGTTTGCTGAATGTCACTGCCATTGTCTGTATATAGCGGTATTACAATTTCCATCAGTGCCATACTGTATACTTTATTTGATTCATACCAATACTGGACACGTTAGCTGGGTTATAAGTAAATGTTTAAATTGTGGGAATAATTGGTATTTTAGTTCACAAAATCTGTGCTCTTGTTGCAAGAAGTGTCGAGTGCTAAATCTATCCCCTATCCAGATAGAACTCAAAACAACTGAAATAACAACCTTGTTTTGTGGATGGAAAGTATTAGTGCCTGTTGAATGAGAGATACCTGAGGAATGGTGGGAAACCACAGTTAAGGAGTGTCCAAAACAATTGACCCAGAAATTAGTAAAAGAAATGACAAGGGAAAAAGAGGGCAAGCCTGGGTTGACCGCTGTACTCGCCACCGAGAAGATCATATACACCTGCTATGGGTTGCAACCCCATAGGAAGGGAAGGTGGGGGTATAAGCCATACCAGATCTCTGTTATTCCTGTTTCTGTCACTCATTTGTTGTCTTTTCTGGTTCGGGATACTGGCAAAATCATGTCACAAATGCTACCAAAAGCATTACATGGAAAGAAACCAAAGTTCCTCTTTTATTACACACACCCATGTCAACAGCCACTGTTATAACCCATCCAAATTAAGTAATGGAAGGCAAAACGAGAAAAAATATTTGATTGCAAGAAACTTAGGAAAAAGTGGCAATAGACTGGGAATTGAATGACCAAAAGGAGAGAGATGGATTTGTTTTACATTTGCTCTTAGAGATATAGTCCAAGATTCGGTAACAAAACAACTAGTAAACAAAAAGGTAAAACCAGCACAGCAATCTAACTCTGTATTGACCCCAAATTATATGTTGAATGGTATTACAAGACTCCAAGCAGTTATAGAGATGATAACAAATAAAGCTGCTCAGGCATTGGAATTAATATCAAGTCAGCAAAGCCAAACAAAAACTGCAGTGTATCAGAATAAGTTGGCTTTAGACTATTTATTGGCTAAAGAAGGGGGTGTTGGTGGAAAGTTTAATATGTTCGATTGTTGAAAATAGATGACAACGGGGATGTCATTCTGGAAAAAGCAAAAGATATCAGAAAAATAACCCAGGTACCAGTCCAAAATTGGAAAACAATGTTCAAACCTAGCTGGTGGGGTAATGTATTAGAGATGATAGAAGAAATTAAGATTTTTCCTTTTATGTGTTACAACTGTTTTGATATTTCTTCTTTGTTTAAACCCCTGTATTTACCAGCATAGTCCAGAGAATGCAAGTAGACAAGAAATATTACTCAAGCCAAATGTTTTATATAGAATAAGAGGGGGGATTGTAAAAAATGCGTATTATATGATTGGCTCTTCACAAATATTAAAATGAATACTATATGTGTTATGTTAGAAAATTATGCTGTATTAATCTCTTTTAAGTAGTCTGTTAAATATAGTTTTTTGGCTATAGCATAATATTAAAATAGAAACTATGTGATGTAAGATACTTTTTGTAACTAGCTCAAGGAAATTCTTTGCATAAAGATAACAGCAACAAGATACCAAAAATCTAAGAGAAGAATTTTTGCCTCCTTATCGGGAAAAGCCAGACTTCGTGGGGACTAAGGTGATTGATTTACAAGATGAGTGGGGGAAGTTGATAATAAACAGAAAAATCCCTAGTTTGAGAGAAATGTTTGCATCATGTATGAGATATTGGAATATGCAACAGGCTATTGCTTTTCCGGGTTAATCCTTTGTTAGTGAGACATGCTTTTTGGGGCTTAGTGTCCAGGAAGCATCTGGACGTCTGTAATTCTTTGCTTTTTATTGTCCTTTATTGTCCTAACTCTGATTGCCCAGATTCTTATTGCTCTAATTTTTATTACTATTTTTATAACTATTTTATTGCTATTAAACTTTTAAAATTTTAACACAAGTGATTGGTGTTTTTCACACTCACTTTCCTGGGGACCAGCATTCTCCTGGGACCAGCACCTTCCCTGAGACGGGACCCCCTTGCTCTGTGGGGTCCCCGCTGTGGCTTGGGGAGCCTTGAGCATCCTGCTCTCATTTCCGGGTTGGGAGGAGCGGGATCTGGGAGGGCTGCGGCTCGTTCCATGCCCGGGAGGGGTGAGGGATGGGAAAAACACCAGGGAGTTGGCCAAGAGGTCGGCTGTGTGGTGGGGGAGGGCGGTGAAGGAGAAAGCGAGAGTGACTCGCTTGTCCTGGGGCAGGCACAGGCTGTGCCAGGGACCCCAAATCCAGGACAAAATTCCATATTCCCTGGAAAGCCCCTCTTGCATTCCTTCCTTTCCCTTTCCTAAAGTGAAAAGCTGGGGGAAGGGAACAAACCAAGTGGATCTGGACTCAGCCGGGGTGGAGCGGTGGCGTCCACATCACCGCCCCCTGCTGGCATCTGGAAAAAAAAAGTGCAATTCACAGTCGATTGGAAAAAGTTCTATATACAATCAATCATCTTACAGTGCCACAAAATTCAACCAATCCTGTCATTCTAAATAATTTTCTCTCATTGCAATCTTCAGGAGAGACTCACCTGCCTCGAGTTAAAGTCTGGATACGGACCTAACCACTAATGAGTGGGAGGGCCCATGCAACCTTATCACTTGGGGCCACAGGTATGCATGCATTTCCACAGATACTGGGATATGGTGGATACCTGCAAGGTGTGTTTGCCCTGACTTGCAACACCAAAAACAGAATGTGGCCAACATTTGAATGATGATCAAGATGCTGACCACCAATCAGATGGCCTGTCTACGAGTGGGGAATGAATACTCTATTTTTTCCTTTGTTTCTGGAAAAGGGTTGTTGACAAGTTAGACTGCCAGTTCTTTGAGCAGACTAACAATGCTTTGTTACTGTATTAGAATTAGTAACTGATTTTTAGAATTAATGGTTGATTTTTATAAGGAACAACAAAGCTCTATTGTAAAGGATTTGATGGTATACATTGGAAATCTCTCTGACCATTCTGAGTCAGTGTCCAATTGAGGTTCTGATTGATAAGTGGCAAATTACTAAGGGAACCTCTTGAGTCGTGTTTGGTCTCCTTCCTGCAAAGGGCCCTGCAGGGGATTAAAAACACTGCCTCCTCCTTTAAAAAAAAAGGGGGACCTGTGGTTGCAACAGCCTGGTCAGAGAGAGAAAGACAGATAAAATTTCCCAGGAATTGTTCTGGGGAGTTTTGAGAAGGCTGAGAGAAAGAATTAAAAGAATCTTGCAGCTGGTGTTTTGAACAGTTGTTTTCTCATAAGATGTTCACCAAAGGGTGTCTTCTTAATTAGCCAATCATGAGGTGTGTTGATTAAAGGACCAATCAAGTCCACTTGTGTTGGAACAGTGTATAAAAAGGAATGGGTTTCTAATAAACTGGATTATTAGCCTTCTGGAGACCTAGAGTCTATGTGTCACTCATTCATCCATTCCTGACTCAATGGTGACAGCTTACCCAAGCAGCAGCTCCTACTGTCCTCCTCCAAAGCCGAGAGCAGAAAGAGCTAGTAGTTGCCCCAGTGTCTTGGTTTGAAAAGAAAGGTGTCTGCTAAGGAAAGCAGGAGCCTCCCCTGAAATGGAAAATGTAAACCCCCTCCCTCTGAATTGTTATAATTTTGAAATTAAGTGGCTCTCACACAAAGATATAGGAGCAGGAATAGCAGTTCTTTGTCAGGGAAGAAAATAAAAAAAAAAACAATGCAGCAATACAAAACAACACTGACAGAGTCAGAATACGACCTGACACCCTGTTGGTCAGGGTGTTGGTAGCAGTCCAATTGAAATGGTGTCTGCAGTCCTCCTGGAGTGGCAGATGTGTTTCTGTTGAATCAGTGATGCTGTAGAAGGGTGTAGTCTTCCTCTGAAGATTCAGTGGTGGTGTAGATGGGCCTGGTCTTCCTCTGAGAATCCAGTGGGAAAGGGTTGCTCCTCTGGGAATCCAATGATAAAGGCTGCCTGTGGTGTTCCAAATCTCTGATTATATCCAGGTAGGAATGCTTGGCTCCTCCCCCTAGGTGGAGCTTCTCACAATGGGGTGATGTAATTTTATTAGTCATGCAGTCAGACTCACTGGCCCATTAACAGAAGATATTTCCTGGAGGGAGGATTGGTTTGTGGAAGATATAAAGAAAACTGCCCAATTAAGACACCTCAGCCCAGTCTTTTATCACCCCAATTCTCATGGTATCTCTGCCCTACTGAAAGAAACCCTCAGATAAGAGACATGCAGCCAGATGGTCTCCTCCTCCAAGCTTGGCCACTTCTTTTGTTTTCCTTAAGTACCCAGTCAATACTGTTTCCTAACAACTTATGGGACAAAATGCCCTAAGTAAAAAGAGATGAAAGGAAAGAACCTAACCCCCAACACTAGTAGAGATAGAGCCTAAGCGTCTAAGATAAGGTCCATTTCATGAAATGTCAGGATTTACTTTTTTTTCAATATGCCTACAGAAAACGGCTTTTTCAGGCCATTAATCTAGGGATTTGGGCAACAGGTTTATTGAAGGAGTGTGGACTGAAGTGAAAAAGTATCACAACACTTATGCCACCCAGATACAAGGCCAAGACATCAAACATAGTGGTGTGGTTTAGGAATGGTACTCCCCAAT
>NW_005054985.1:0-19245 GCF_000277835.1 Geospiza fortis
CTAATGTGTTACAGCAAGCTGTTCTATGTCATCAATTTTTTCATCAAGGTGCTTAGACACTACGGCAGCAATTTAAATTATCACGCAATGAAGCAAAGTCAATTATTTCTACTTGTCCTGATTGTCATATGTCTCATGTTTTGTAATATTACGGTACTAATCCTAGAGGCTTACTCCCTTTGCAAGAATGGCAAAGAGATGTTACAAAAATGCCTGAATTTGGCCATCTAAAGTATGTTCATGTTACAATTGACACCTTTTCTCATGCCATGGTTGCTTCAGCATTGGCAGGTGAAACAGCTGGGGATGTTATTCGTCATTTTTGCCATGCCTTTTCCATCTTAGGCGTTCCATCGCATGTAAAGACGGATAACAGCCCGGCATATGTTTCAAGGAAATTGCAAGTGTTTTTTCGTGCCTGGGTGTTGATCATTCCACTGGTATTCCTCATGCCTTGACAGGCCAAGTAATTATTGAATGTGCAGTGTGTTGAAGTGTCAGGTACAAAAACAAAAAGGGGAATGCAGAAGGAGTCGCCTCAAGTGAGATTAGATAAAGCCATTTATGTGTTAAACTTTCTGTGTCCTTTACCTGACTTACAAGTGTCTCCTATATTCTATCATTTTTCGTCTTTGAATTCGAAACAGCCAAGCTTTCAGAAAGGTATTAATGTATGGGTAAAAGATTTCATCACGGAAAGGTGGACTGGCCCAGTGGAATTAGTAACATGGGGAAGAGGATATGCATGTGTTTTAACAGAGAATGGCCCTCGTTGGGTCTCTGCCCCTTGTGTTAAACCTTATTTGGAGCACTCAGGAAAGGATAGGATGGGTGGTTCCACAGCTGAAGCAAAATGAGTAATTGCATTGGTTATTAGGTGGATGGAAGCATGGACCCTCAAAGAATGTGTGGTAATGATGGTAATTCAAGGCAGAGTAAAGGGAGTTATTGACTTACGCTGAAAATCTAAATTTAAGTTAGTGGATGTTACTTTTGCTTCTGTTCTTTGAATTCTCTTACAGAGAGGTTGGTAGTACTGAGAAATGTGTCTTGTACCATTTCCTTTTACAGGCCACCAATGGTCTCAAAATAGGGGAATTTGATGTACCTAAGGGAGAAGTGTTGCCTTTGCATAGGGGTTGAATTTGTAGCTTAAGTCCACACTTTGAGCAACTAGGTTGGTTGCCAATTATGATAGCAGCAACCAGTTGTAAAGTTAAGTGGATGCTACTTTGTTCTAAGTGATGACTAGGCAGATGACGGTCTCTGACTCTGTGCAGGATACATTTATTTGACTAGAGGTGAAGGTGTCATTCTGCTACAAATGTGTCATCCAGAAATTGCGAGGTCTATAACAGTATTTGAAGATCCATTTTCTATGTGCCTTGTTTGTATATGAATGTTAAGATTGTGAGGGTGTGTGCTGTGGATTTGGTAGAAGTTGGTTATCTCTAAGTGAATGAAGGACAGATCCTCTGTCTGCTTGGATTTTTGCAAGGGCCCTGCAGAAGTCCTTAGCAGTTGTGTTTCCGGGTCAAATACAAAAAGGGGGTGTCATGGACATATTTTATGAAAAATCCTTTTGCTAGGATCTTTTCTCCTGAGAAGCTGAGAGGCCTGAGAAACGAAATGTCAACAATAATTATCTGCTGCTGTGGAATGCAACAGGTGCATCTTTGATTGGTCTCATGTGATTGTTTTTAATTAATGGCCAATCACAGTCCAGCTGTCTCAGACTCTCTGGTCAGTCACAAGATTTTATTATCATTCCATTCCTTTCTATTCCTTGCAAGCCTTCTGATGAAATCCTTTCTTCTATTCTTTTAGTATAGTTTTAATATATAATTTGCTTTTAATATAATATATATCATAAAATAATAAATCAGCCTTCTGAAACATGGAGTCAAGATTCTCATCTCTTCCCATGTCGGGATTGCCTGCAAATTCAACATTTGGTGAGCCCTGAGTGAGGACCATTGCCACAAGGGGGAATGGGGGGAAAGACATTTCTGTGCTGTTCTTGTGAGCCAGCAAAGGCTTCTTGAACATAAGGAAAGCCTCATATCTCTCGTAAGGAATTTACCAAGGCTATCACCATGACAACACAAAGAAAGAGAGAAGAAAAAAGTATAAGCAAAAAATCTGGGCTTTGGTTGGCTTGCACAGTGGCGTGGCTCCTTTCACCTATTGAAAATTTTGTTTCTTCCTTATGACCAGTGGGCAGTGTATGTGTTCGTTAAGTAAACATCTTGTAAAACTATAAAAGCAACATGTTGCTTCAATAACTAAGTCTAAACAGCCTTCTGAGCTCTGGTGCTTTGTGCTGTGTGGGGCTCTATAGCCACACTTTAGTTGGGGAGTTTGAACCGTACCTGCCATTGATGTAATTGTCTTGCTTTAATAGATGGAGATTGCGAGCATCTGTTGAAGGGAGGTACATGGAGAACCTTAAGAGGTGCTGGGGTGGTATGCTTGGGAAGACAAGAAATAGAAGGCAAGACTGGGTTAACCCCTGTGTTTGCCACCGAGAAGATTCCATAGCCCTGCTGCGGGCAGCAATCCCACAGGCATGGTAAGGTGGAGGCAAAAAGGTCATACCAGACTTCTATCATTCCTCAGCTGTCTTTTCCCTTCAACACCCAATACAAATATAATTAACAACAAGAACTAAAGGGCAAGACCAAATTGGCCTCTCTACTTGCCACTAAGATACACCTGGTATGGGTAGCAACCCCATTGGCACGGTAGATGAGAGTAAGAAACCATACCGGAGTGATTCCCTTTTGTCTGCTCCAACCAATTCATCAATAAGTGGGCCTGAAGAGAACTTGACATTGTCAGTGTTCCCTCTGTCCTTACCCACATCAACAGATGCTAGCATGACTCATTCAAATTCTTATTTCTGAGAAGTGAGAATAAATTATCAGAATTGAAGATAAAGAGGAAATTGTTCAAGCCAAATGATTTCCAGAAAGAAAAAAGGGGAGTTTGTTGTAGATGAGTAATGGTTGGGTCTCACAATTAAGGGGTGAATGTTGGAATGTTGGGGAACACAAGACAGATGATGGACTTTGGACCTGGTTAACATAAGAGATTTGATAACAGGATGCCTTGGCAAAAGCAAATGGAACTTTGAAAATCAGACTTAGATTGCAAGAAGATTAAATCAGACAGGTTTACCTGAAAAAGAAAATCCCATTTAACTCTGAAAGCAAGAGATGTTGTTATTTGCATGTTTGTGTATGTGATTTGAACCTTATCATTATAGTACACATTACTAGTCTCCCTGAAATAGTATATAAGTGTTTGTATCCCACAATAAAATTGGATTCAGATCACTGAGTCAGTCTTCCCATCTCTCTCCATCACCAACAGGTGAACATTATATGTATGTTAAAATAAGTTTTATAAAAGTATAGTTATGTTACTGCTATGTGTTCCTCCCTGGTATGTGTTATCATGGGATGGTCTTGGTAATTCAGGCATTTGGGAAGGTTGGCTTGCTACTATGGTAGCACCTGACCTCCAATCAGAATGTAAGAAAGTGACCTCCACCACTGGACAGCAGGGAAGGAGTTGACTGACAAGGCTCTAGGAGGGGCTAGAGATATAAAAGGCAAAGCATCGATCCTGAAGATGAGCCAGCCATGTGTTAGGCAGCCACGGGAGGCTTCCAGCGCTGTTTTTCCTTATTTAGTCTTTTTGTTGTATTTTTTGTTAAGGTTGAATAAACTTTTTAAAATTTTAAAGTGAGCTGATGTTTCTCACACTGCCATTCCAGCTTCCTGCTTCTGAGAGTCTTGCTGGGGCACCAGGATCGACTGGTTCAGGGAATTTGTGTAGCAAGCCTTTTCTTCTATCCCTTCCCATCTCAGTCAAGCTGCCATTACCATGTGTTCCTGAGCTCACACCAGAGCACCCCTGCAGCTGTGGGGAATCATCACACCTGCCCTGCCCACCGGGAGCCACCAGCACCCCTGCCGGCTGTGACCGTAACTACATGAAAGGAGAAAGTGCCTGTGGCCGAGAAGGCTGTTACTGGGTTTCTGGTTCTGTTTGTTGTTAATGCCATAGTTGTTGTTTGTTTACCTTATTATATATACTAGTAAATAACTGTTGTTTCTATTCTCATATCTTTGCCTGAGACTCCCTTTATTTCAAAATTATAATAATTTGGAGGGAAGGGGGTGATATTTCCATTCCGTGGGAGGCTCCTGCCTTCCTTAGCAGACATCTGTATTTCAAACCAAGACACAGTTATAGTGCAGGACCTGAGAATATTAGGTGAATTAAACCCAGGCACTCCATGGTCCTAGATCCTTTTACCATCTTAAGCTGGGTTCCCTCCTCACACTGGTGCTAGTCGGTACTTGATTTAAGGGATGCTTTCTGGGGATGTGCACTTACAGAGCATAATAAACAGTGTTTTGCCTTTGAGTGGGAACAAGTGAGAGAAGAGGTTAATTTACTTCATCCCTAGGAATTAGGTTATTGCAGTATGCCAAGGACTTGCTCCTATTGGGAGAATGGGAGGAGATGGTAAGGAAAGCCACTGTGAAATTGTTCAGTTTTCTGGCTGGAGGGGAGGCTTGGAGTGTCTGAAGGGAAAGCACAGGTGATGGAGAGAAAGGTTGAATGTTTGGGACATTAATTACAAGACCTGGATTAAGGACTTTTTATCCTGTGACTTTTTAACCCAGGATAGTACCAATGTTGTTGTACAGACACCAGTAGGAAAGCAAAACTTGAGAAAATTAGGGGAAAGGTTGATTAATGCCCCAGCTTTAGCTCTCACAGGCCTGGAAAAGGAATTGGAATTGTATATGGACTGCTTGCAAAGACTGATTTCTCCAATGGGAATCATTCATGAATGTTGAAATACTCTTTGGAAATACTGCTTTTCTGGTGATCCCATTCCCAAACTTAGGAATGGTGAAGGAATTTGCTGCGCAGAGAAAATGCATAGGCTATTTCTGCTAACTTTAGGTTATGCTGCAGGTACCCATAATTGTAGTAAGCAGTGTAATCCTCTGGTACAGGGCTGTGCCAAAGGAATTCTAGTGCTAAAATGTTTGGGAAGTGAGGGGATAACCCCATTGTTTGTTCTAACAGTAACTGAGGCTCTGTTGACTGCAGAGTTGTGAAGCCACAGCTTTGATGATAACTCATGGCAGGATTGTTAAAGTCTGTCACCAAGTTCTAGGTGGATGACTGGCACTAGATTATTACAGCATGAAACCTGTTTAATGGAACAGGAGGGTTTAGAATTGAGAACCCAGCCTCCTGTTTAACTGGTCCCGAGAAAAGAACCTTAAAGGAGGCTCATGACTGTATACAAGTACAGATCTCCAGACTCAAACTAGGGAAGATTTACAAAACCTCTCTGCCAAATGTGGAAAAGGTGTTTATTAATGAATCTTCAAGGATAGTAGGAGGAAAATGAGTTATCTGATATATTATAGTAAAGGGAAGGAAATTGCAAGAAGGGGGGAAGCTACCACGCACATGGTCAGAACAAACCACAGAATTGTATGCCTTTATAAAAAGCCTGCAAAGTCTATCAAGGAAAGATAGTGTATATTTACAAATTCCAAGTATGAATGTGGGGTAGTACATGTGTTTGGAAAGCTGATGATGCCTTGCAGTGGCTACCTAAAACAGAGGCTAGACAAAATTAAAATAATAAAAGCCAGTATTTATTGAAGGCCTTCAATAGGTACACCTCGGGCAGTCAAAAGCCTCCCAGGGCCTACACCCAAGATGGAAGACAGTCACGAGTTTTCCAGACAATTATAAGTTTTTCCATTTACATATCAGGGGTTAATCCTCCAATTACAGTTTCAGGTAATGAAGTCATTTACTCCAAGTTTGCCCCTCCCAATTCACTGTTGTTTACATCTCTCAGGGCCTGAGACAATAAGGTGTCCTTGATTTTCAGGCCTAGAGAGAAATTGTTTTGTCTGAATAAAATGGGAGAACAGTAGCTGGTAGGCCATGGAATTTTAGAGTTATACACTAAAGCAGTACAGGATCTGAAAGATTTATAAGCTAAATCCTAAGACATCACTGGGAGGAGACACATTTGTTAACTTGCAGGGAAAAACATTCACTCATGAGAGCTCAATTTCTCACCTGTTGGAGGTGGTAAATTTAGCAAAAGAGGTAGAAATAATACATGTTCAGGGACATCAGGCAGGGTACTCAGAATAAATGATAGGTAATCAACTGGCTAATGGAGAGGTTCAGAAAACAGCACTTTTACCAGAGGTATCTGTGATCCTCCTTTTTTTCCCGGGGGGGTGGGGGGGAACAGAAGGGGAAGTCGTGCTGTATTGGGGCACACAAGACAGAGAGTACTTTGGACCTGATTAACATAAGATATCTGATTATCAGGATGCCTTGGCAAGAACAAACAGAGCTTTGAAGATTGAATCAAGACTGGCTGACAGGAAAGAAGATTGAATCAACTTCTGCAAGCAAGAGAGGTTGCAAAATGTATGTTTATTTATGCGATGATTAACGCAATCATTGTAGTAAAAAATTACTAGCCTTCCTAAAATGGTATATAAGCATATGTACCCCACAGTAAAATCAGATTCTGATCACCAGTCAGTCTCCCCATCTCTCTTCATTGCTGAGAGTGCTGGTGGTTCTGTCTTTTCCGCCATAGGAATTTGAGATAATAAAAAGTGGTGGAGCAGAAGAAAGAGGGGAGAATTGATTTACAAAGGACAGTAAACAATGGATGCCAGGAGCTTTGAGCCTGCAAATATTGAAACAACTCCATTGAGGGAGTCATTGTGGCTCTTGGAAGATTGGCAGTAGCCTTCCTCAAGATGTACTACATTGGATCTTTTTGTTTTAGCAAAATGAGCTATTGAGGGGTGCCTGGCTAACGTTAATAGCTAAACTACAAAGGAGATTGCAAGGCAGGAAAGTGAGCCTGTGCTATACGTCCTTTGTAAGGATGCTGGGTGTATTTTGCTGAGATGCCCCCGGCAAGAGGGCATCTGGTAGGGGTATGCCATCTGGCAGAGTAGCCAGAGGCATTTTTGGTCACTTCAGCAACTATTGCATCAGTTATTAGAGTATTTTTAGAACAAATAATTCCAGGATATGGGATTGTGGAGGCAGAAACTCATTTTACGGGGGGATCCTTTAAGTGATTATGGCTGCTTTGAGAATTCAGTGGGACCTCCATACCCCCTGGCACCCTCAGAGTTCAGGTCAAGTAGAAAGGATGAATGGAGAAATGAAGAAACACCTTTTGAAGTTGGTGACAAAAACTAAGATGCCATGGTGTCTCAGTTTAGAGACAAGTTTAGTAGAAAATAGTAGAAAACCACTCTGGAATGAATGTTTCCTAAAAAAAAAAGGTTCCAACAACCCCTTTCTGCCAATAAGAAAATGAATACTAGCGGATGAAACTGAAAAAACACCAATTGTTTATTGACAGAGTGCCCACGTGGCATGGGGAAAAAAAGAGGTGAATAAATGCTAGATATTGGATTGTTATGCTTTACCCACTACCCCCCCCACCGGAACAAAGAAACCCAAAATGCCAGGGAAAGAAAAAAAAAAAACCAACACAATGACCGGCAATGTGGTGGGGAGAAAAAAAAATGGCACAGGCTCCCGTCTCAGGTGTCGCAGTTGAGACGGACACAACATGACACTCCAAGGTTCATGCGGCAACAGCAATCTTTATTGTTTACAGCTCACATTTATATGGTTTTCAAAAATCACATGTTTGATCCCAGTTGGCTAGTAACTTGTTACCCCCCAGCTTACTGGCCAATACCTGCCTCTATATTTGTTCACCAAAGATTAACCTGCAGTTAAGTCTTTCCACTCCTCAGTGCTTTCTTCCTTAAAGAAAAGATATTTACTTCCTTTCCTCATGGGTACAGGCTGATCAAGTCAAGGTCAAGGTTACTTGTGACTGTGAGGCCTTCTGCAGACAGGATAACAAACATGGCACAATGAGTGAAATAGTTATGATAATATAAAAATTATAAGCCCAGTTTGAATGAGGCTTGAGACAGAGTGGAAATTTTCCGAAGTAGAAATCCATTTTGATTTAGGTGAAATGTACATCTTTGAATTAAGTCTGTAGCTTGCAAACATAGCTGTTTAGTCTGACTGCTTGTTCTCGCAAAAAGCCTATGCTCTAAGAAACTGCTTCAGCCGAAGGACAGAGATAAGGAAGAAGGGCCCCTTGAACTCTTAAACAGACAGAGAGGCTGCTGCAAAAAACAGGGCAAGGTGACCCAGGAATTCTTTTGGATAAAAAATTAGCGGCAAATGTCATGTGAAATCAGTAGAATGAATATGTATGAACCTATTGTGAAATTGCATGCATATGTATTTGAGAGGGAGATAAAAAAGGATTTGGAGTTCCCAGAGGCACGCATGTCATTTTAAGGAGAACAATTCCCACATGCATCCAGCGCTGTAATAAACATACCAGCTTTACAACTTTCACAAAAGTTGTGGAGTTTGTTTCCTTTTCTGCAAATCAGGCTCTTCACCCAGCTTGATAAGCTTAACCCTTCCAGCCAGCAATCTATCTCACAAAGTCCTCCATACAACACATGCCATTAAACTCTTCACAACCATTTCCACGAGCTAACAAAAGAAAATCAATAGCAGCATGATTTTGCAAGGTAGCATGCCACAAGCTATCTACATCTATAGCCAAAGCATTCAAAATTAAGGAAGTTTCATTTACTCTTTTTACTACAAAGCAAACCAATCTATCTAATTCAGAAACTATCAGGGGTAACATTTTGCTTTCTTGTTCCAATTCAGTCCCACATATCATGTCCTGGTGTATAATTAAAAAATACACATCCTTCTGCTGATAATATCCCTAAAATGTCTGACTCTTGGGGTTTAAGTGAAATAACAGGTATACTGTCATCCCAAAGATCCCATAGCTCCATACAGAGGGTTGCAGCATTACAATTATTCTGGGAAGAGCATCGCATTTCGACAACATTTTGTATTACTTGTATATTTTGTGTGCCATTCAAGGGGTATCCCCACTAAGCAGGTGCAAAAAAGTTGTTCTGGTTGTGCCGTAGACACACAAAATCACGTCTAATTCCAGAGCAGAGCATAGAGCAGGGTACACACACCAGGCAGGTACCCATCAAATGCCGGCATATGTAGAAATACAAGCATACCCGTGCCCCCAAGTGACAAGGTCTCAAGGACCTTCCCGCTTCTTGGTAATGAGGTCCCATACTAATACCTTAGTCTTGGGTAACTGGAGGTCACTAGAGGACTGCAGTGACAAAAAATGATTTAAAATAACAGGGTTTTGGGAGTTTGCCTATACTGTGAGATGATTCAGCATATACAGACATTTGGCCTACCTACTCAGTGGGGTTTCACCACACATTCCCCCTTTTTGTTTTTCGAGGATGCACTTCAAAGTGCCATGGGCATGCTCAACAATGGCTTAACCTGTAGGGGAATGAGGAATATCAATGAGGTGCGACAAACCCCAGAGTTGCAGGAACTGTTGAGTGTTCTGCGAGACACGCAGGGCCATTATCACTTTTTACAGTATGGGGAATGCCTAGGACAGCAAAGGCTAATCGCCAATGTGCGATAACATCACCACTTTTTTTCTCCAGTATGAACTGAGGCCCATATAGCAGATGAAAAAGTATCTACTGAAATGTGGTAATTGTTTTTCTGTTGTAATCTAAAGGTGTTCCTTATTGTGAGTTTATAGTGGTTTGTTCCATGTACCCCATTCGGTTTCCCCAATGGTTTTGCCCTGAAGTTGTTTACTACTATTTTCCCATCTAATCTTATGTCAGTCCCCATGTCAATCTCCCTTGCGCCTCCCTGATTTCCAGACCCTTCCCTGCCAATCCTGGAAGTACTGCCCTCTTCCCTTGTTCATCAAATGTAACCCCACCCCTTTCTCTAGAGCCTTCCTTGTCTATCACCCTTCCCTCGAAGTTCCATTGGTGTGCCAAGTCAATAACAATAAACACTGTAATACAAATTTCAGAACATATCTGATAAACTTGTCAGTTTGTTATGGCCCACTTGACTGTTTGAAGTACGGTTGTCACTTCTGGAGTTAATTTCTTTGGAGAAGTTAAGTCAGGGTCACCTTTAAGAATATTAAACAAGGATGATAATTGTGGGGTAGTTAACCTTAAATAGGGTTGTACCCAGTTGATGATACCCAAAAGTTTTTGTGCATCATTCAGTGTTTGAATCTCGGTTGAAAATAGTATTGTTTGTGGCTGTATTGTTTGATCTAATATTTTAACTCTCAGGTATTTCCATGGGGGTTGCTGCTGCACCTTTTCTGGTGCAATTCCGAATTCTGAATTCTTGCAGTGCTTGTATAAATTTTGGCTGAATCTGCAAAAG
Source organism: Geospiza fortis (assembly GCF_000277835.1). Taxonomy (NCBI): domain Eukaryota; kingdom Metazoa; phylum Chordata; class Aves; order Passeriformes; family Thraupidae; genus Geospiza; species Geospiza fortis. The sequence continues at coordinate 10,402 of NW_005054985.1, forward strand.
GCCTTCTTTGGTTGGGGTTGCTATTAAAATGTCAGCCATATAATGATAACAGTATGCTCCTGGGAATTGTTCTCTCACTACTGAGAATACCTGTGCAACATACCATTGCAAATTGTTGGACTATTTTTCATACTCTGTGGCAGCACTTTCCACTGGTACTGTTCGACTGGTGCTGCATGATTGATAGAGGGCACTGTAAATGCAAACTTTGGGATATCATGGGATATCATCAGGATGTAAAGGAAGAGTGAAAAAACAATCTTTCAAGTTGTGGTGGTTTCAGTTTGAAACTGGGTGGAAACACTTAATTTTTGTAGTGGTCTTGGTTTGTTAATTTAAGATTTTTTTAATTTTGAGATTTCTTAATGTGCTGATGAGTATGGTGGGTTTGGTGTTGGTTAATCACCAATGTACTCACTTCTTGTTGTGAGGTAGGATTAGGAGAAAGGCAAAGTAGGTTTAAAACTTTAAAAGGGTAAAAAGAAGATTTTATTAAAAGTAACTAAAAGGAAAAAGTTGTAAGAATCAAAACAAATTCTTTAGAATATTTCTCCTCCCCTCACAACCTTCTTTTTCCCAATGATAATGTAAAGAAACAAAATTTAAAATTTCTAGCCAGTTTACTACTTCTAAAATAGTTTTTCTTCAGTTCACTTAGGGAGAGAAGTCCCTCTTGTTAATGTTATGGACTTTTCTATAATATGAAAGAAACTAGTTCTATCATGGTTCTCTCATGAAAATAGCAGCTGCCCAGAGAAATCTGCTATTGTGAAGCCCCTCATATTTTCTACAAGCCTTCCCACAGCTTGTTTATGGGTTATGTTGACTTATGGGGTATTGTTTTAAAGATGAGCTGTTCAAAGGTAAAATTTTATATTATTTATTTTTAAAATTATCTTCATCCTTGGGAACAGAGATCTTCTTCTCCTGGGAGTACAGGACTACTTTTTTATCTTTCTCTGTTTAAACTTCTCATGGGATTACAGCTATTTTAATATCTGCTTTTTTTAGTATGGAGGCCTTTGCTCAATATTAATTTGAACCCTTCATCTCCCCATAGTTTCACGCATTATAAGGAAAAAGAGTTTTTTCTTCATAGTTTACAAGAGGATTTCAACTTCAAAATCAAGGCATCTTCTCATTCTTCCCAGATGGGACTTAACTTCTTCCTCACTGACCATGATGTCTTCATGTTGTTCTTTCATATGCTTGTATCTTGTTCCTTTCTCTCACTCAAGGGCACATTGAAGCACTGAAAGAGTTAATATGTCACCTGGGCCCTTCAAATGGTCACCTGACCCGCTGGTAACTTGTGGCGGGAGTTGCAGCTGGGGTTGTGTTAGGATCAGTTTTATGGTTGGTCTTTGGTTTTCTCTGCATTTAATTCCAGTCGCAGGGCCACTCTGCACTGGTTGAAGGGCTGCCTCAGCTGCTCTGGAGGGAGGGAACCTGATGGCAAAATCTTAACAGCCGCAGCCCCCCCTGCTCTGGCCAGGACTCTGCAGTCTCCCCCGCCTTCCTGCCTGGTAGCTGCTGGGGCCCAGCCCGGCCAAGACAGGGCTCGGAGTTCCCCAGACCCCCAGAGAGGGGTCTGGCCCCCCACGTCAGAGTCTGCCTGGCCCTGCATGGGATGGGGCCCGGCGAGCTTCCCGGGCCTGGCCAAGATGGGACCCAGTGGGCCCAGGGTGTGTTATCTTCTTGCCGGCCGGGAAAGAAAGTGCAAGTTCTTGGGTTTCTTTCATCCTTAACATGTGTCTTTCACAGAGGCATGTCCAGCTTCTCAGTGGTTCAACAGACTGTTAGTTACACAAAAAGCTCTTGCATCACTTCCCTAAATTCCTCCCATGTCAAACTGTGACAATCAAAATATCCCAGGTAGCAAGTATCATAGTTGGGGATGACATTCCAGGCTGTAAAGCACCCATACTTTCCATAACTGCATTAATTTTTCTTAAGTCATGGAGTAACCTCCATTTACCTGATTACTTTTTAATCACAAACACAGGAGTGTTCCATGGACTTGTTGATGGCTCAATATGTCCTTGATTTAATTGTTCCTGAACTAACAATTTAAGGGTGTTTAGTTTTTCTTTTTCAAGGGGCCACTGATCAACCCACATAAGTTGTTCAGTGAGCCACTTCAAGGCTAATGTAGATTGCTTTACGCCCTTCAGCACAGTGGCCCTTTTAAAAATCTGTTCCCAGCCAAAATTCCCCATGCTGACAAGACATCTCTTCCCCATAGGTTGAGTGGCACAGCAGCAACATAGGGACAGACCATGGCTGTCTGTCCTCTTGATTCCCAACTAACACAGGTTTACTACTTAAGTAACTTTGTGTGGTACTTCCGATGCCAGCAACAACAGATCCTACAACTGTGGTAGGCCATAATTGAGGCCATGTGTTATCAGATATGATAGTAATATCTGCTCCAGTATCTATCATCCCACTAACATTGATGTGGGACGAATTTGCCTGAGGCATTGTAAGAGTGCAAACCATGTTTGGTCTTCGAACAGATACGACCTGAGTCCAGTATACTTGAGGTTCTCCCATCAATCCAAATCCTCAGTTTCCTCGCAGCTTTGCATCTGTTTTAGGAACACAAGACTTAAAAGGTACAAGTTGAGCAATGAGACTTTTAGCTGGAATGGTTACAGGAGTAGGTGTTGATACCATAACACATATTTGTCCAGTATAGTCTGCATCTATAACTCCCAACATTAGGCTTTTGTGGGAGGTATATACCATCCCTGCACTCCCTCTTTTTTGTTTTAACAACTATTACACAAACATATTCCAATCTATTAAATTCGGACGAGTGTTTAATATAACATGTACTTTTCTTACCATGAACAATAAAACAATACATCTAATAAAACAACAAGCACTACTGAGCAAAAATCAGTAAGATAATACTTACAACTGCCTAAATACTTTACCATTACCTAGAGTCTGCCATTGCTGGGGAGCCCCATTTCACAGTGAGGATCTGGAGAACCTTTTCTGAGAAAGGTTTCCAAGTTTACCTCAAAAGGGGGTCCAGCTATTGTAAGACCAAATCAGCAAATCAAAGTGACTTGATTACACTTGTAATGCAGAAATACCTGGGTCTGATGGTATAATCCCCAGTCAGCCAGGGCTAGGGCTTGGCCAGAGCCTCAAGCCTTGACTGAGAGGGTTTCCCTAAAATACATATAAGCAAACCTTTATTAATATAATAAAAATGCGTATAAGTAAGATTAAGTAATTATCTTACAATTAAACCTTTTTATAAAAAATTATGTATTAATGCTATCTGGATCCAGAAATATACTACAATCACACAGCTAACCTTAAATTTCTCTAATGAACAGCCATTTAGTGAAAATATGAAGGTAGTTTTTAACAAAAGCAAAAAATGACTTAACAATACCTAAATTTGCCAATTTTCCTTCACAGAAGGTATTTAAATCCAGGCCTGGGACATTACAATTATATAAATTCCCTAAGTGGTTTCAAAAGACAACAAGCCCTGAGTCAGAAGTTGCTGCAGGATGAGAGGATTACATTCTTTCATTCCAGTGGTAACCTTTTCCACATCAGGCAAGTAGCAAGGTATAGTGGTTTTGGTTTGCCAATTTGAGATTTCTTGGCCAACACACTAATTAATGGGGTGGGTTTGTTAGCGTGCGGAGACATATAATCACACAGGCAATTCTATGTAGGTGCTTTTATTAAGAGCTCTGGGAATCAGGGGCGCTTTCGCCTCAGATCTGATCCCACCATACATTGAAGAGGAACGTGTTTTTATATTCTATCGTTATATAACTTACATGTTAATTATTAAACTTATATTGTTCTATTGTATACATAGATTTTTAGCTAAACATAGCTCTCTTAAGTTCCCAGTGTAGTTTCTCATGATTCTTCCTATGATTATATAATAATTATATTTAATTACTAAACAATCATCACATCTAACAATTATATCATTTATCATACTGCTTACGTGAATGCACTGATCTGAGAAAACACAAAGCCTAACATTTTCAGAATCTATCTTTAGCATTTTCCAAGGTCCCATTATCAACTCCAGAAGAGGTTTAAAGCTCAGAAGAGGGTGAATGTCATAATTAGCTGAGTCTTGAGTTACAGGGGGCCTTTGAGCTTTAAAGATACTTGAAGGGATTCATATGGACAATGAAATAGATAAATATAAGAGAAAGCTTTTATTTTTCTTTCATCTACCTTGTAAAAAACAATAAAGGAGGGGAGGAAATCCATGGAATCAACTTCAAAGTTTCTAAAGCCAAGCAGGAAAATGAGACAAACTTAAAAAGCAATGTTAGACTGTGAAAATAAACCACCTTTCCAAGGGATAAAAGTATGCACTATAATAAACTATTTTATAAGCTAATAAATCAAGAAAAATAACATAAATTGCTTGATTCAGTGCTATGAAAAATATTCTAGACTAAACATTTACCTTTTTACATACTTGCTATATAAATGTACAATACAAAAACGAGCAACTATTTTACATTTTTCTAAGCCACACAACATTTAGGAAACCATACACATAAACCATATAACAGTTTATGGAATGTAAACATAGGAACATCATAATCCAGTTTAACTTGAATGTTTACTATGAGGCTTATGGTACCTTGCAGAAAGCTTGAAAGAGTATTCTCTTCACTTTATGATTTTATAAGTCTTTTTCCTCAATAGCCCAGTTACACTCTTTTCTCAGTGTGTATTGTACAACCTAACCATTTCAGTCCTTCCAGAAAGACTGCATTCAGAAACCAGTGGGTAAATTTAGAGGCAAGTTAGTCACAAGCAACTGCCTTGAAAAACAACATTGATAAAAAAGAAGGAAAAACTAAATAGAAATAACTTTAATATTTAATAACATTCTAAATTTTCCTAAGTATCTTTATTTCTCATGTTAATGGGCATCTGAAGAAAGATAAAAATTCATGTATCTATATAACAAAACCTTTCAAGCTGCAAAAAGTTGGACAAAGGACAAAGGTTATTAAGGTGGACAAAGGTTATAAAGGTTTGTATCTTTAGCATGAACTCTACCCCTTCAAGCTGAATAAATATATAATGGATGATGCAATATACATACTCTATTAGATGCCCAGACATAAACAAAACCTTTCTGATTATAGCAAGAGCTATGCTGAAAGGAATTTGACTTCAACAAAGACCGTTATAATAAACTTACAATGATGCCACACGTCCAAGGGTTCAGGAGGAAGAGGGCACACACTGGAAATGTCCAAGCCAAAACCACACTTATTGATAAGAGAAGCCAGTGACAAAGTCCACTATGCTGCTCCCAAAATAGAAATGGATAACCATTTCGGTAGCTAGCAATCCCCATACCAGCATAGTTATTACATATAGCTCTCACTTTCTTGGTAGCTTCCACAAAGACAGAAGTTTCATGCAATCCATTGAGGTAGAAAGGAAACTGAGCATATTCTATGGGCTCAGCTGATGGAACTAGGAAAAGTATGGCAATGTTTTAACATGTTTGGGAAGGAGATACACAGACAGCATGGTTAACAAGACACTTGTTCTGTATAGCAGAATGCTTAAAGGTGTTGAATTTAAATTTTTGCATCTTTGGAACTGCTGTAGCGCTTAGAAAAAGCCCGGCTAGTACCACGTGCTACCAGCAGCAGTCAGATGCAGACTGAGCCCTTCCTGGCGTAAGGGGATAGGCTGCCTCAGTCCGGACTGAAGTGAAGCCTTCTGGCGCCAGCTGATGAGAGTCGCGTAATGATGGACAGGAGGCAGGCAGGTCACAGCAGTGGGGGGTTTATTGGAGGGGAAGGTGAGGGGTACAGACACGTAGGAAAGTTGCGGGGATCTGCCCAAAAGGGCGGGGACTGAAGCAACTTATAAAGGGTGGCCAGGGGGAGGCATCAACCCTCTCCTAGACCAATAACAGAATATTATAATATAATAAACAAAATATAATAACAAATTGCGGCAGAGCATGGGTGGGGACTTGGGGATTTTGCCCAATCACCCTCAGCCCCAGATGGAAGGTTCTGGAGCTGAGGGAATGGGCAGAGGGTGACAGACAAGGGAGTTGGCATAGCAACATAGGAGGGGTTAAAGATTGATATAAAAATTGCAACAAAAAGGCAGGAGTAACTAAGCAACAAAAAGACTGACAGGGGTGGCTGAGGGAAGAAATGGGGGAGGGGGGCCTGGGACAGGTGCCATCTTAGGCATATAGAACTTAATGTAAAATAAGCTAAAAACGTATAAAACATATAACATTTAGCATTGAACTAAGGAAACCCATGAACCCTTGACCAAACAGCACACGCACCACAACAGGAACAATTGACTGTCACCCTGGTTTTTTAAGATTTTCTAAGCCTTCTGATGTTGACATTCTTGTAGTGAACTTTCTCGCACACTTTCTGTAAATAACTCATTGTTTTGCATTCCTTTATGGAGGAGGAGAGAGTTGATGGACTGTTGGTTTGACCGGTGTCATTGGAGAGGTGTCACTGTCACCCTCCAATCCGCTGTCACTTTTGGAAAACTATAAATGCTGGAATCAGAAAATAAACTTCCCTTTTTTCCTTCACCTTGAGAGCGGTGGTGTGCTTGTGTGCTTTCGTGTCCTATAGCGACATTTCCCTGTCTGATGCCCGTGAGAAACAGAGTAATTCAGAGATGTGCCATCACAGACCAACCTTTCAAAAAGCATATTATTCTGCAAAATGAGCTGCCTCATACCCCATCCTTCTCCTTTATGATATTTACCAAAAATAAATGGAAATCCTCTCTGATACTAAACTTTATGCTACCAAATCACAACCCTCTTTGATTATCTTTCAAGAAAATTCAGCCACAAAAGACCAACCCCAGCAGATAAGCACTCTGCCCTTTCTGGATTAATGACAAAAATGAATGCTAGAGCTCCAGCAGCTGCAGCAATGTGTACTAAAGGAATGCTGCTGACACTCAGTTTTTCTGCACTTCATTCCAGGCTATGTAGAGAATCTCCACCTTCACATATTAAACCTATGGTTGGTTTCAGCTATCTCCTGTGTTTTTCCTTTTGCTCTCCAGATCCATTTTTGGGGAATGTAGAAATCACAATGTAAGAAAGTGTACAGGCTGTCAATGAAAAAAAAAATAGCTCTTCATCATCTGACTGTGCCACTGCATGGTCAAAAATTTTAAATCCAGCAAACTAAGAAGAGGGCAAAATTCCCCAGCGGTAAGGACACTCACCTGGGCTGTGATGACAGCTTTACTATGAAACTTCAAGACTGATTAACTGTCTTTAATCACATGAGGTACACGTATTGCCTCTGGAGCAGAGAGGGATATACCTTATGGCTATGAAGTCACTTTCTGTCTCCATTACTCACTACCTGACCTGGTGAGGGTAGCAGTCTTTGTTTCAGAGCAGCAAAGCTTGTACAAAAAAGGCAGAAAGTGCAGTGTACTTCTCCTTGCCCACTCTCTTCTCACACCCAGCCAGATGCTTAGGAATGCTTTGTTTTAACTGCATGTCCCATCTAGAAAAATGTCAAGGAGAGGAGGCTTGAAAGTATTATCTGTCTTCTTTGATCCCAGGCTTAGAAATACTGTGCTTGTGCAGAAAGGACCTCATTCTCACACTGCCAGTAGTGCTCTGAAAGTAGGATCAAAGTACTTAGATGACATAGGGAGGATGTATTCCCTGCCTACAGAAGAATTTAGAAACCACTGTAGGTAGAAATAGAGTTTTGGTCTGAGATTTAAGTTAGATGATGAAGATACCTGAGTTTGTCTCCATTTCTACCCAGGACAGACAAAATCAAGATGGGTAAATCCTAGCTTGTGTGGCTGTGTGAAGATTTTATTAATCATGTCGAATAATGTGTTTTTTTTTTTCTTAGGCAAAAAAAAGAAAAAAGACACGGGATACAGTTTAAACAACTTAATCATTTAAACATTGAACAGTTTAAACATTTAATAAAATCCCACAACACTTGTTTTTAGGGAGTAGAATCCTACTTCTTTCTCCTGCAATCTTTGAAATTTTAAGTAGGAAAGTACTTATGAAATTTAAAATGGATCATCATAGTCAGAATTTTGCAACCAAATGCCTATTTTTCACTGAAAACCCTTTTTTTAAAGGATAAATGTCTTTGTTTACTTGTTTGTTTCCTTGGGGTTTATTTGCGTGGATCTTCCATTCTTTTTGTCTCTACCACGATCTGCAAATAAGAGAAGAAATATCTCATTGGAAGTACTTAAAAGAAGTGTCATCATTATAGAGGTAAGACAATTTGTTTTTAAGATTGTAGTAGACATTTTTATACTGCTTTAACTATTTTACTGTGGTGAAATATTTCAATTATAATAGAGTTTTGCTAACAGTAACTTAAGATATTTTCCAATTTACACTTTCTTTTAACATCAGTTATGATTGTTTTGAAAGGCCTTGAATTGAAGAATACTGCTGAATTTCTAGAAAAAAATGTCATGAAATTTAAAATACAGCTTTCAACCTCTACTATGGTGGATGTTTAAGTGTTAAAAAATTTACATTGTTATATGCATATGACACATTTTCTATCTTCTTGTATCTTCAGAAATACTTTGCAGCCAAGCAAACATATAAACTGCACTGAATTATGCATGAAAAAATATTTTAGGTCTCCATCTGCTAGGCATTTTTTTGCAGTTTGTTTCTTAAGTTAAAAATGTTTACGCTGCTTTATATTAGGTATAAAACTAGTTGCAGCACCTTAATGGATTTTATTTCCAAGTATTCTGTAGTATCACATGACTTGTAAGAACACAAGGAGAAAGATCCTAGTTCAGCAG
>NW_005054985.1:25154-33056 GCF_000277835.1 Geospiza fortis
CTTTAAAATGTGAATCTCACAGAGGCGGATCTAGCTTTCTTAATGGTTTAATAGGTTGTCAATTCTCAGAGCTAGTCAGCCACTGGTTTTGCTAGGCACGGAGGAAGCTCTTAACAGCTTCTCTCAGAAAAAATCACTTCCGTGATTGGCTTCAGTGCAAAACCAGCACAGTTCTGTACAAAATTTTCCACTTGGGACCCCTTTCTCCCAGTTCCCTTAGTAACACAATATTCTCAGCTATCATTCTTGTACCAATAACATCCTTGTTACATTCTTTTGTCAAAGCGGTCAGTGTGAGCAGACATGATGTCTTCACTTTTGTTCTTGCCTTGAGTTTATCTTTCTCACAGCTTCCACTGTACTAGGGCCAGGATGTCTGTGGCGCTACCCAGCTCAGCTTCTGTAGCTGTCTGATCTTCCACAGCAAACAATTAGGAGATTGAGATAAGGCAGTTTATTACAGTGAAAGAAAGAAACAAGTGAGAGTTTGTGTGGGCATAAGAGGAGGGAAAAGTCAATCTCTATTTCCCATCAGCGAGCAATGTTCAGACACTTCCCAGGAGGCACGGCTGTATCACATGCACCAGTTGCTCCGGAAGGCAAACATCGTAGAATCATGAATGCCCCCCCTTCCTCCTCTCTCCCTTAGCTTTTATATCTGAGCTGATGTCATATGGTATGGAATTTCCCTTTGGTTAATTTGGGTCAGCTGACCTGGTCGTGTCCTCTCCCAGGACCTTGTCCACTCCCAGCCCCCTTGATGGGGGAAGGACTGTTAGAGGGACAGTGCTGCTCAGCAGTAGCTAAAACACTGGTGTGTTGTCAACACCCTTCCAGCTCCCAATGCAAAGCACAGCACTCTGAGGGCTGCTAAGGAAAAAAAATGGACCCTATGTTTGTCAGACCCAATACAGAAAGTCATGCCTTAGGCAAGCTGGAGAACTAGAACTCAGGTCTTGGGTACACTTTTCATTAGAAACAAGGCTGAAAACACCAGACTGGGCACCATATTTAGCTGTGATGGCTGCACCATGAGTTGGGTCTACCACATGGCTGGTGGGGAGGCAGCATGACTCAATGAACTTGGGTTTGGATGATCTGAGCTCTGCCACTGCTGAAGAGAGATGAAAACCTTCAATTCTCAGCTTCAGTTTTCCTCCTTTGAAATGAGTACAGCTTTACTTATCCTGTTGGTAAAATACTTTGTGAGTCAGCTTTCACCCACCATCATCTTTAGGATGCCAGCAACCCCGGATTAGCAAGGACTAAGAAGGACTGTCTGAACATATGTCTCTAGTCCTCAGAACAAAGTCCTGGGAGAAAATACTCCTCTTCGGGAAAATGAGAAATGTCTCTAGGTGTTACAGTCTTGTGCCTCATCTCCTACAGGTGATGCCTTAAGTTTTAGCTTTCATATTTTTCAGATTCTGTACTGCATTAGTATATCATTCTGAACTTCATATAGAGTGTTAGTAAGTTTTCTTCACAGTTTAGTTAGACAAAACAATCCTTTTCCAGCCCGAGAACCAAGGACACCATTGTAGCTTCAAGCCCCAAAAGTATAAACAACAGCGAATTGGGGGGAGCAATTGGGAGAATGTGACTTCATAACCTGAAGTTGTAATTGGACAATTAACCCCAATATGCAAATGGACCAAAACTTATAAAAGTGTGAAAATTGGCGACCCATCATCCATCTTGGACGTAGCCTCAGCCAGGCTCTTGTACTGCCCAAGGTGTATCCTTTGAAGGCCTTAGGTCAATTCTTGCTTCTCCTGCTCCTGGGAGCCCACATCCCCTGCATTCACCTTCCTGCACACTCTATTCTCTCCCACACATCTTCTAATGGTGCTTTTTCTGGCTGTATTGGGTTTGTATGGCCTGGATTTGGTAGTGGGGGGGCTACAGGGGTGGCTTCTGGGAGAAGTTGCTAGAAGTTTCCACCATGTCTGGCAGAGCCAATCCTTGGCGGCTTCAAAGACAGATGTGCTGCTGGTCAAGGCTGGGCCAATAAGAAATGGTGGTAATGCCTTTGTGATAACATATTTAAGAAGAAAGAAAAGTGATTGCACAGTTGTAATTGTGGCCAGAGAAGAGCAGGGTGAGAACATGTGAGGGAAACAACTCTGCAGACACCAAGGTCAGTGAACAAGGAGGGGGAGGAGGTGCTCCAGGCACCGGAGCCAAGATTCCTCTGCAGCCCGTGGTGAAGACCGTGGTGAAGCAGCTGTTCCCCTGCAGCCCATGGAGGTCCATGGGGGATACAGAGATCCACCCATAGCCTGTGGACAAGCCCCACGCTGGAGCAGATGGATGCCTGAGAGGAGGCTGTGATGCTGTGGGAGGTCTGTGGAGAGAGGAATCCCCACTGGAGCCGTCTGTTCTTGAAGGACTGCACCCTGTGGAAGAGTGACCCATGCGGCAGCAGTTTTGGGGGGACTGTTGCCAGTGGGATGGACTCACATTACAGCAGCTTGCAGAGAACTGTTGCTCATAGGATGGATGTTGCGGTGTGATGTCATGGTTTGCCTCAGATACCCCGGGTTTCTCCCTGAAGATTTCTTCCCCAGGTGTGTCAGCCACCTCTCCCTCCCCCTCCCTTGCCCCCTGCTGAGCACTGTCTGTCAATCCTGGCATTCCAGAAGGGCGTGGACTGATTGGCAGAATTCAAAAGATGCCCTCCATCCCTGGAGGGACATTGGGCCATTCAGGTATCATTGTATCATTTGTCCCTTGAGACTACCCCCCTGGATCAAAACCCTCCATCCGAACCAACTCCTTTTCCTTCACCATCTCCTTAAAGCTTCTCCACCAAGGTAAACCTGAGCTCCTGCATGCCTGGACTTGTCTCCATGCGCCCAGCTGCAGCATCCAGCTAGCCAAAGGTGTCTCTGAGGTGAAATCACCACAGTTGCCGCCTTTTGGTCAAGCAGCAAGGGCCAGACAAGCTCAGGCATGTCCTGTCTGGCTATATTGGTAATTATTCCAATAGATGGACTCACACTGAAGTTCACAGAGAACTTCGTCCCATGGAACCCCACGGTGGTGCAGGGGAACAACTCCTCTCCTTGAGCAGCAGGAGAAATAACACATGATGAACTGACCATAACCCTCATTCCTTGTCTCCCTGTGCTGCTCAGGTAGGAGGTATAGCTGGGAAGGATGGAGGGGTGGGGGGAAGGTGTTTTTAAGGGCTTATTTTATTTCTCATTATTCTGCTCTAAATTTGTTAGCAATAAATTCAATTACTATCTCTAATTCAAGACTGTTTTTCTCATTATGGTATTTGGTGAGTGATCTGTCCCATTCCTTATCTCAACCCGTGAATGCTTCATTATATTTTTTTGTCCCCTGCCCTGCTGTGGATGGAAGTGATAGAGCAGCTTTGGTGGGTGCCTGGCATCCAGCCAACATTAACCCACTACAGTCTTTTGACTTACCTGCTGGTATGGAGATCCTCCCTTTCTCTCCAAATCTTCACTCATCTCCACCTACCAGCAGAGCTACCCCAAACAGGAAGGAGGGTTGGCAGCAAACAGTACTCCCACATCCATCAAGCATGGGTGAGGTTGGAACATATGCATAATTTTGTCTATACATTATGTGCAATGGAGAAACCATCAGGGTTGCTCAGACTCCATTCCTTCAAGAAGAAGGACTCCCACACCTACCTCCACCAAGGAGATGTGATGTCTCAGAGCACCTGAGTCCTTCATTCTCTTTTTCCCACTGGGCTTCTTCACACTATGAAATGATATTCCTTAACCACAAGTTTCCACATGCTAGCAGGTCAGGCTGAGCAATGACAAGAGCCTAGGATTTATCCTTGGTCTGCAAAGAAAATAAACAAGCTTATCTTGACATGGGCTTTGCTTCTTATCACATTTCTTTGGTAAAAATATGCCCAGCTGAAGTCCTCCCCTCCCTTCCCCAGGAGCAGCTGAGGGCTGGTACCCCAATTTAGACCCTTTTGCCTTCCCAGTAAAGTGACTGAGGAGGAAAGAGAAACATTTTCATTCCCTGCTTCCTGCAAAAGCTGTTAGAAAATAAGAACTTGACATGCTCTTTCTTTTGAAAGGAGAAGAAAAAAGATAACAGTATCAAACTATAAGCATGCTAGGTGTCTGGTATTTCATCATGCCGTGGACTTCAGAAATCAGAGCAGGGCAGGCTTATATTAACCATGTTGGGACACAATATAGGCATGCTATAGATATCCTCATACCTGAAATAAACAGGGCAGGAGACTTTTCTCCTTTTAATGCCTTTATTAAAAGTGATCAGCTCAAGATTGGGAAGCCCGACAGGTCTGCAGTCTCCGTCTTCTTTCCCAGCGTAGCTCAGAGGAGGAGGATATGCACAGCTTTGTCCACTAGGGGCAGAGCTGGGGGTCCAATCCTCGTGGAAGCGTCTGGGCGAGACCCCGGTCATTCTGGCTTTCCACTGCTTCCCGGCTCCGGGTCACCGTTCCAGATGACTTCCGTAGTCAGGGCAAGGGGCACAAGGGTCCCTCAACATCTCTGCAGGCCCAGCACTCTGTTCCTCACGTCCAGGCACCACTCTAATTTCTTAATTCTGCGTTGGCTCGTTGTTTTTGGGGTCTTCTTTGCAAGTCTGACACATCCCATAGTATGCTGGTTCCGAAATCTGCATATTCTAATGCCCCCCCTCACACATTTCGTCTTCTCTCCCACTGTCTGGGGAGAAGAGCTCTCAACCCAGCCCTGGCTAGGGTCGTTAGTGATACAAAAAGAACTATTAACTCTAACGACTTGTAATTATCATAACAACAAGTAACACTGCCGAAGCAACTCCGGTCTGAAGGTTTTGTAACTTTTTTCTCTCTACAAAAAAAGAATTGTCAGAATTTTGTTCATAACAATACCTACACACAGACTAGTAGATAGACAAATGGAGATGTGCAGCTGCTGAATAACCAACTACATGAAGGTACCTATTGACCTGCTCAACAGAAGATAGATATCCCCTCTAGGATAGGCACTGCTTTAAATGTGGACTGTTTGAGACCAAAAGTCCTATTTATTTGCCCCAAAATACACAGCACATGATGTCTGAAATAACAGAAATAACAAAAGGCCTTTTCACCTGGCTCCACCTGACACTTTTCTTCCCTGTGAGCTGAAGTGTGTGTTCCTGCAGCTCAGGGCACTGAGGGACCAGAGGTGTTGGGGGACCCTCCCGTCTCCCTCCCCATCACCTCTGGGTGCTGCTGGCTACCCACTACTGCTTCCAGTGGCTTAGCATCACCCTCGCATCAGGCTGGCACATAATTTGTTTTCCAAGCAGGGCAATGCATCCCAGCTAACAGCCTCCTTCCCTCCCTTAGCATCCTTCACTACTCTTACCAGAGGTATCTTACTGGTCACCTTTCTTTATTTCTAGCTCTTCCCCCCCAAAGCCTAATTTGATCCCCACATCATGACTAACACCTAGAAGGGAAATGGAGGCATTTACAAGAGCCATTAAAAAGTACTACCTGGGAGTCCCAGTGTCTCCAGGATGACAGAGAGGTTTTACCTCAGAGCCTCAGCAGTTCTTAAGCATATCACACTGTTAGCGTTCGGAAACATATAATCACGTAGGCAATTATATGTCGGTGCTTTTATTGAGAGCTCTGGAAATCAGGGGTGCTTTTCACCTCAAATCTGATTTCGCCATACATTTGAGAGGAATGGGTTTTTATATTCTATAGTTATATAACTTCTATGTTAATTATTAAACTTTTATTGTTCTATTGTATACATAGATTTCAGCTAAACATAGCTCTCTTAAGTTTTCACATAGTTTCTCATGATTCTTCCTATGACTATATAATAATTACATTTAATTACTAAACAATCATCACATCTAACAATTATATCATTTATCATACTGCTTACGTAAATGCAGTGATCTGAGAAAACACAAAGCCTAACATTTTCAGAATCTATCTTTAGCATTTTCCAGGGTCCCATTATCAACACTGCATGGTGAATATGTGCTTGTATTGGGTCTGACTGAGGTAGAGCTCATAGCCCTCACAGTGCTGTGCTTTGCATTTGGAGCTAGAAGGGTGTTGACAACATACCAGTGTTTTGGTTACTGCTGAGCAATGCTGACTCTTTAACAGTCCTTCCCCTATCAAGGGGGCTGGGAGTGGGCAAGATCCTGGGAGGGGACACGACCAGGTCAGCTGACCCAAATTAACCAAAGGGAAATTCCATACCATATGACATCAGCTCAGATATAAAAGCTAAGGGAGAGAGGAGGAAGGGGGGGGCATTCATGATTCTATGATGTTTGCCTTCTGGAGCAACCGCTACATGTGCTGCAGCCGTGCCTCCTGGGAAGTGTCTGAACATTGCTCGCTGATGGGAAATAGAGATTGACTTTTCCCTTCTCTTATGCGCATGCACACTCTTGCTTGTTTCTTTCTTTCACTATAATAAACTGCCTTATCTTAATCTCCTAGTTGTTTTCCATCTTATTTTCTCCCCTGCCCCACTGGTAAAGGGAATAATAGAGTGTCTTAGTGGGCACCTGGTACCCAGTCAAGGTTAACCTGCTACAGTGCTTTAGCTAAATCAGGTTGGTTTACCATCCCATTGTGCTAACTGGTGGAAGCAGGACCTCTGTGCCTGGAGGCTGGGCTGACGATTCCCAAGAACACAATGATCACCAGGAGCCTTCATAATCAGGAGGTCTGCAAGAGAGCTGGTGAGGGACTTCTGACAAGGGCATGCAGTGATAGGACAAGGGGCAATGGCTTCAACCTGACAGAGAACAGGGTTAGATTAGATACTGGGAAGAAATTCTTGACTGTGAGGGTGGTGAGGTACTGGCACAGGTTGCCCAGAGAAGTTGTGCATGGCCCATCCCTGGAAATGTTCAAGGCCAGGTTGGATGGGGCTTTAAGCAACCTGGTCTAGTGAAAGGTGTCCCTGCCCATGGCAGGGGGGTTGAAACTAGATGATCTTGAAGGTCCCTTCAAACTCAAACCATTCTGGGATTCTAGTATAGAATCATTCAGTTGGAAGGGACCTAGAGCAATCTAGTCCAGCTTCTCTCCTGCCCAAGTTCTGAGTATTTATGAAGCACTTAACAATCCCACCAAATAAAAGCTTTTCTTAATATATTTGATCCATTTTTGGATTCTAGTTAATTTGAAGGAAAGGTACCAAATATTGCCAGTATCATGCTATAAATTGTGGGAGAGTAAGATGATGGGAAATTATTTTTTTCAATTTTAAAGAAAAACCAGTCTGGTCCTCTCTCATAAATAAGGTATTCTTCTAGGGACTTTAGAAAGGGCTGAAATTTGCTACAAAGATAACACTGAATAAATCCTCTATTAATTCTCTCCAGGACAAAACAATTATAATTGGCAAGAAATTATAAAAAAAATACAGGGATTCATGGCAGGACATGAAAGCTGGACAAATTTAGGTGCAAGCATTTAACAGCAAAGGGAATTAAGGGTGGGGCTGTAGTGGATTCCTCATCAGCTGGATTCTTTAATTAAAGTTGTTTCATTTTTGGGTGTATTTAATAGAGGCTTCAAAAACAGTGTGCTAACGCCTAAACAAAGCAGTGGACATTGTATGGGGATTATTGTGTGTGGTTCTTTGGGCTGCATAACAAAGGGCATAAGAGGATACTGTCTGTCCTGGCCTTGTGTGGCAGTGGGGGTTTGAAAATATTTGGTCTCTCCCTGCCTATAGCAGTGGGGGTTTGAAGAATATGTTTAGTCTCTGTCTAAAGTTGTTTACCCCGTCTCGCTGTGGCAGTTATGATAATTCCAGATGTTTCCCTGTCTATCCTCAAAAATCCTGCCCCTGTAGATTGTCTGTCATAATTTGTTACACCCCTTCATCCAGAAAATTCTCTGTCAGTTATGATTTT
>NW_005054986.1:0-2366 GCF_000277835.1 Geospiza fortis
AGTCACACCAAGTTGCCAGGTTTCATAACAGAAGGTGACTGACAGGTTGGCTAACCCTGCGTGGGTAGAGCCTCAGCCTGACAAGATTGCACAAGCCAAAGTGTTGCATGATTTTTTTTCCATCAAAGTGCATGTACCCTGCAGAAACTATTTCGCTTGATGCCAACTGAGGCTCGTGACATTGTCAGTTCTTGCTCTGATGGTCATGGACTTGCTGCACCTTTACCAGCAGGGGTGAACCCCAGAGGCCTAAAGGCCTTGCAGCTTTGGCAATCAGATGTTACTCACATCACTGAATTTGGCCGACTTAAGTATGTGCACATGTCTATTGACACATTCTCCTCTGACATGTGGGCATCTGCTCACACTGGAGAAAATGGTTGTGACATGATTGCCCATTGGAGGATCGCTTTTACAGTCTTGGGTATGCCTTCTTCTGTGAAAACTGATAATGGCCCTGCCTATGTCTCGCAGTAGATGCGGCACTTTTTGTGCTTATGGGGAGTGTCACACAAACTTGGTATGCCGCACTCTCCAATAGGCCAGGCCATTGTTGAACGTGCTCATGGTACCTTAAAGCGTGTTCTGGACAAACAAAAAAGGGGAATGCCTGGAGAAACCCCACACAGTCGATTGGAAAAAGCTCTATATACAATCAATCATCTTACAGTGCCATAGAATTCAGAGAATCCTGTCATTCTAAATAATTTTCTCTCATTGCACTCTTCAGGTGAGATGCGTCTGCCTCGAGTGAAAGTCTGGATACGGGACCTAGCCACTAATAAGTGGGAGGGCCCGTAAAACCTTATCACTGTGGTCCGCAGGTATGCATGTGTTCCCACAGATACTGGAGTATCTGCAGATACTGGGTACCTGCAAGATGTGTTGGCCCTGATTTGTGACACCAAAACCAGAATGTGGCCAACAGGCAACCTCCGAACAATGATCAAGATGACGACCATCAATCAGATGGCCCCTTCATGAGTGGGGAATGAACATTCTATCCTTTCCTTGTTTCTAGAAAAAGACTGTTGACAAGTTAAGACTGTCAGTTCTGATTTGTGGGAAAAAAACCCTAACTCCACAACTTGTAAAAGTTGTAAAGCCGGTATGTTTATTACAGCACTGGACGCATGTGGGGATCGTTCCCCCTAAAGGACATGTGCACCCCTGAGAATTCCGAACCATTTTTTATCCCCCTTACTTGTACATATGCATAGAGTTTCACAATAGGTTCATGCATATTCATTTTACTGATTTCGCGTTACACTTGCAGCTAGTTTTTTTTATCAGTCCTTGTACAGAAAGAACTCCCGGGTCATCCTGTCCGTCTCCTGCAGCCTCAGCTTTGGCTCTCATCTTTGTTTCAAAGTTCAAGGCCCCCCTCCCCTTATCTTTCTTTCCAGCTTGGAAGTTCGCATTCTTTTTCCTAGGCTGAGACAGTTTTGTGAGCACAGGCTTTTTTGCGAGAACAGGCAGTCTTAAGCACAGCACAGAGTTAACAGACTAAACAACATATTTCATCTATGCAAGCAAGCTACAGACTAAATAATTCAAAATGGCACATTTCACCTAAATCCGAAATGGATTTTTACCCTGTTAAATTTTCACTCTGTTTCAGTTCTTTGAACAAACTAATGATAAGCTGCTACTATATTAGACTTGATATTGTATTAGAATAAGTAACTGATTTTAAGATTAATAGTGTATTTCTTGTAAGAGGGAATCACAAGATTTGATCTCTCAGACCATTTCAAAATGGCGTCGGATTGAGGTTCTGATTGATAACTAGCAACTTCTAGAGGAACCTCTGGAGCTGTGTTTGTTCTCCTTTCTGCAAGGGGCCCCACAGAGGATTACAAATACCGCCTCCTCCTTTAAACAAAAAGGGGGACCTGTGGTTGTGACAGCCTGGTCAGAGAGTGAGAAAACTAGGTAAGTTTTCCCAGAATCGGCCTGAGAGACTTTAGGGAGTTGAAGATAAACAATGATAGCTTATTATTATAAACAACCTGCAGGTGTTGTTTTCCTACTCTCTGTTTTCTTGTTTTTCTCAAAGATTGTTTATAAGAAGGGCATCTTGTTAATTAGCAAATCAGGTGAAATATATTAACTGAATGACCAACCAAATCTACCTGGATCAGAACAGCTTATAAAAAGGAGCAGTTCCAAATATATGGCACGCACGTTATGCCAATCAGCCTTCTGATGAGTCTGTGTCCATTTCTTACTCAATAGCGACAGATATGGGATAAAAAAAAATCCCTAAGACACCAACCCTCTGAACTCCAGTGATTTATGAGCATGAGGCAGGGTGAAAATTCCTTCTTTCTCCATTGCAGAACTGCTGCCCTGTTTGAGCAGGA